>NC_089763.1:1137506-1177506 GCF_040412425.1 Macrobrachium rosenbergii | reverse complement strand
ATCCAGAAATTTAACATAAGAACAAGCCCTGATGGTCTGTCTCGGAATTTCGAAAGAGTTTTTTGGAGGCAAGCAGGTACTCTGGTACGTGTAGCAGATAATGTAGGAAACTTTGTCAGGCTAGGTTGAATTGCCCAGGCTCATTTAGCCTTATCAGTCAGCTGAATGAAGCTCTTGGGGGCAAAGCTGAATCTTTTAATGTTAATTGCTGCTGGTCTTGAGATTACCCATTCATCAGGTTGGAAAGTCTTACACTTCATGATTTTGTGTTAGAATGAATCTCTTGCACGTGGGATTTTGGCAGAAGATTGAATCTGAAAGCTACAGGAGACGTGTCTTCACGAAAGTGGCTTCCTGTTGCATGATGTGCAAGCAACTTTGTTTTGAAACTTAGTGAGGTAGTACTTACGGCTTAGTTACCATTTACATTGGGATTCAGAACTTTGTGTCTCTGCTTGAATGAGCGGTAAGTAAGGGCCTTTGCGAAATAATTTGGTTTTTATGTATGAGAGAGTTTCCGTTTTTTATGAAATTAAGACGTTTCACATATGTTTCTCTCTCTCTCTCTCTCTCTCTCTCTCTCTCTCTCTCTCTCTCTCTCTCTCTCTCTCTCTCTCTCAGGTACAAAGAATTAAAATAATTCATACAAAAGTCACAGGTGACTTTTTTTAGAAACGGTATATGAAGGTATTGAAAATTATACAAAGTAATAACCCTTCAGAAAGGATGATTAAACGTGAATTGGACAATACCTAGAAGTTATGGTTGAAATGAAAATGCTCCTATAGAGAGAGATAGTTGTTTTTATTCAGGCCAAAGCGGAAGGTTTGAGAGTACCAGATTGAGCACTAAGACTCGCCCCAAGTAATGCCCCTTAAAAGATGACCTGAAACTTAGGAATACAGGTGAGAAATGGTCTATGAATATTCGCATGAAATTTACGAGTGCAGAGAAAAAAGGGTTCAGAAATACCATACAAAGCTAAAAACTTAATAATATTCATAGGGAACTTACCATTTAGGATCTGTGTTATTAGATGTAAGCTTTAACTACTGAATGAAGTCTTCGGTTATGACGGAGCTTCGCAAAAATGACGTCATTGATGACGTAAATCTGAGACCATTTGATGGCAAGTATTTATGAGGTTCAGTACTGTGACGTCATAGGTGCTGATGTAACCTTCTCAAAAAGATTGATGACGTAGGTCAAAAAAGTCATAGGTTGTGACGTAACTACCTTTAGCCAAAAGACGACGTTGACAAGTTCTTATAGGTGACGTCATTGATGTAAACAATTTAAGGTTGTGACGTCATAATGACGTGCCGCAAAAACCAGTGACGTAAGTAGCCTACTCGAAAAGTGATGACGCAAGAGTTGTAAGGCGTAACGTCTTGTAATAATTGATAAAGCTTTACAAAGTTTTGACGTCATTAATGACGCAAGTATTGTAAACTCTAGAATAGAGCAAATAAAAACAATGAACTGGACAGTCCTTTTTTATTTTTAAACCCATAAATATTTTGAAAGGTAGGGGAGGTTACCTATAAAAATTAAGAAAATTTTTTTTTTTTACCCCTTGGAACCAGCATTACAATACCCCGAAGGAGACAAAGAGGGCGCCCTCAGCTGGAGGTAATGAAACCAGTCGGTTACCAACTTTGAAGCCGACCCAAATAGCTTAAGTTGTCTAAGCTGACAACGGCTGATTGCCCAGATGGGAGGACGTTTCGTATAGTCTTCCTTCGTGCTTTCCAGTGCTTTTCCAGTTTTCTGTCTCTCTAGGGAAGATATGTTAGACCACCCAAACGTCACAGAATGATGTTAAGTACAGTAAGCCTAAGGTGGGCGTGGCAAGGATACCACCAAGGCAAGCCTAGACTTATGCTTACTCTCTTATATGCTTGGTTGACCTGTAGTGTCTTGTGAAACAAGGCGTGAAATTCCCGTATACTTAAACCCCCAGAATTTCGCCCAGAAGTATAATGGCCCAACCTCCCAACATTTTTCCAAGTCCAGTTCCTCTATGAATGACTCGTAAGAATATCTACGAAGAGTAAAAGTGCATTTTGGCATTCTGGTCTCCGTTTTCGTTAAGATTTCTAATCTTTAAGAGTTTCTCTCACGTCTTATTAGAAAACGAGTCGTTTAGTATAAATTGAACCTCACAGAAAACAGAACAAATAAGGAAAGACGGTAACGAAGATAAATATATTTCGAACGTTTTAGCCATCCGACAGTGACTTAGTACCTGACAGAATTCTTGACTTTGAAAGCTGCAGAGGGCAATTTACTTGTAAATATTAATTGATAAGGCTAATTCGACCTCATTTTCAAAGGTATTTATATGTAAAACTGACTTCATTCTTTTCAATACGGATTTGACTGAAATAACTTGGTACATTTTAATGGTCTCACACAGCCTGCCACCCTGGCATATTTCAGCATTTTGACGTAAAGTTTGGTATCAAAATGTCGATAATGGCGGCCAAATTGAAGCCTGGTCATGATTATAAACTTGACACTTCAATTTACCAAAAATATTATTTTGATGTCAAATCTGACGGCAAAATGCTCAAATATGTCAGGATGACAAGGTCCTGTAACACCCCATCCGATGTACAGCAGAAATACTATATAAGAATGACTTCAAATTCCTTGATTATTTTTCAAGATAGTTCTGTTTGGATGAACTATTTAGTACTGAAATGATCCATTTTCACTTAATACTTTTATCATTAGAAATCGTTCCTTCAAATACCTTCGCCTGACAAACTTTTTCCATGTGAATTTGTTGATAAAATGCATTTAATTATAACTTGTAAGCCCATGTTCCATGGCAGAATGGGCTTTATCAGAAATTTACACATTCATTTTATATATTTTCACATGATTTTTGGTGATTAGTTTCAATCTTTCTTAAAAATCACATATTTGCTGCAACCTCGTATTTTATAAAAGTGTTTTCTTTACATTTTTAATTAAAAAATAGCTATATTTCGTATTTCAATTGCATTTTTAGGCTTAGCCTAATATTTATATGCACCAAAATATGGATTTATTCACAATTAAATTTCTATTTATCTTCAAATTCAAGTCATCAATTCAAGACTTTTAAGCTATATATATGTTTGTTTGGTGCTATTTTCAGTTTACATGATATTTACGTCTACAAGATTCATTTTCAAAGTATGAATATTCATTTATATTTTCAGACGTCATTATGAGCAAGAGAAATGTAGGAATTACACAAATAAACCAAACAAAAGCTAATTAACTTTATTTTACTTCAAATAACAAGTCATCCTCCAGTCTTTGTTACAACAAAAGCAATTTATTACACCAAGAGACACACAGTCTCCCCAAAAGCAGACAAGTGACCCAAACCCCTTCAGGTGGAACAAGCGTGCCTTGAGGCATTCCCCCCTTCCCAAAAATACCACCAATAGTCTTATAGGCCCAATGCCACCATTCAATGTAAGTGATTGAGTCAGGTAAATGGTCGGAGACGTGCAAAGCTACTGTCCTCCTGCCCCGTTCTTCCTCCCCCAGCAGGACAGCAGGTCGGACTAACGTCAGCCTTCACCCTACACGTGGACCACCAGGCCAGTTTAGGGTCTGTGTGATACGCCTTACAAGAATCCATCTCATTGCCAGGTAATTTGGGAACAAATCAGCCTCATTGACAAGTAATCCAGTAGATAAATCAGCCTCTTTAAGAGGTAATTATCTAATTAGAGAGAAATGATCATCCCACTGCCAAGTAATTACAGAAAAATTAGGCTCATTTAAAGGTAATTTGGTAGAATAAACCTAACATTAACATGGATTTGGGCAAGAAATCGTGCTCTTTAACAGGTAAATATCTAATTAGGGAGAAATAATAATCCCATTGCCTTGGAATTAAGGGATAATCTGCTTCATTAACACACACAGCAAAAGTTCAGCCTCATTAACAGGTTATTATGGAGGAACGTCCAGCACCTGATTTGGGACATTCCTTTGGACTTTTCGAGGTTAGGATGTCATCTCAAATCTTTCTGCTTTCAGTTTTAACAAGACTTTGAAAACCAGTTTTGTACTGATCACCAGAACAAGACTTGAACATTAAGAAAAATCTTTTCAAATAGCTCACCAAATTATTGACAATAGAAATAACTTCTTTATCCTTATCAAAACAGGGCAATGTGGCCAAAAACTGCCTAAAAATGAAAATTGTTTTTAATATTCACATAATTATATTAAAATTACTGTTTCACATACTAGAACAGGGCAACAAGTTACTAAAAGCTGCAATTTTATATTGATCATCAGTACAGGGCTACAGAATAATGGAAATTGCTTTTTCCTGTTGGCCCATTACGAAAGGCCCACATAAGCAAAGAATGTATACTAGTTAAGAAAAAACTTCACAGAAAGTTTACTTCTAATTTAGACATTATACCTTAAGCTCTCCCTTTAAAGTGTTAATACCAAACTACAAGATTCAGTAAACTTAATTTATTTTCTCAGGATTTAGGATACTTTAAATATTGCTCTTTTATTCTTGGCGAATTGGTCATCCTTTATCTCCAGAATTTATAAGCCACGTCCACACGGTCGAGCAGTGTCTGTCGGGCACGAAGGCTTTGCCCTTGTTCGAGCAGTTTCAGCGGGCAAACCATCAAACTATCCGCTTCCGGCGCCAATAGAGGGCAGTGGCTCGAGGTCTTCCGTCACTGCCAAACGCACGAGGTAAGGTGGAGGCAGATCCACTGACTACCACGTTATTCGTACACCATGTCCACACCGAGTACTAGTGCATATTGGTCACGACAAGACACTATAACTTTGATATATATAAATCACATGAATGTCTGTGGAATGTACAGTGTTTTGATTACAGAAATAGAGACAAGCATGCTGCAGCAATAAGGGATATAGCACAGACAATAAGCAGGAGTGTTAATGAAGTAAAAAAGAAATTGGATACCCTCAGAAACCAACATCGGCGAGAATTGAGGCTAATGTGCAACTCGAAGAAATCAGGAGCTGGGTCAGATGAGACTTATACACCCAAGTTGTGGTGCTTTGACATATTGTCATTCCTGAATGATGGTGATTATGTGCGGCCAGTTGTGTCAAATATGCCAAGCACCGCGACCAACCAGACTACAGAAACAGTATCCGAGGATGCTTCTGATTCCGAGGTACGTATGTACTTACTATTCTCTCTCTCTCTCTCTCTCTCTCTCTCTCTCTCTCTCTCTCTCTCTCTCTCTCTCAGTATATAACCAATTTTCAATCATATGCCTCACATGAGGGTATAGGTATATTACAAAATCAGCTAGTTTTACCATGTAAAATAGGTGTCTTGAGTTAAGGGAGACTGCACTGGTTCACGTTAAACAAGCATTTCATAGTCCCACTCTTTTAATATGTATTCAGTGTCTGAATTTATTTTTATCATAAGGTACAAAAAATCACAGCATGAACAATATTCCTATCAACAATATTTCCTGATACATTTGTATGTAAATGTGACAGAGGGAGTGTTGATAACAAAAGTGATGGTGGATAACGAGGGGATGAGGGAAAAGTGTGACAGGGTATAGAGGGCGAGGTGGTGAGTGCGGGGAAGGAATGGGGAAATGGGGAGGGGCACCTACACCATTATACATTTGCCATTCTATATTGCCATTGCACAGCACCCTCTGCATTGAAGTACAGTAGTCCATGTACTGGGTACGGATATTGTTGCCAATAGTGGTAGATCCCGAACCACATCGTTGCAACTCCAACAACTGCGGTGCTACGCGCCATTCACCAGGAATTATTGTTCCCCTACGAAAATCCTCCGAGTCCACAGCTCCCTCAGGTGTGTATTGGCTACCAAAATCCCGTCTGAGGTAGTTATGCAGTGCTGTGCATGCAAGGACAACTTTTTCAATTTTCCCAGGGGATAGACTAATTGGCGTTAAAAACGCCCTAAACCGATTACTGAGAATGCCAAATGCATTCTCAACAGTGCGCCTGGCCCTGGAAAGTCTATAATAAAAAATTCTTTCCTGTCGTGTTTGGTTTTGGTGTGGAAAGGGTTTCATTATATACCTCTGCAGTTGGAAAGCATCGTCTGCCACAAATACGTAAGGCAAGATTCTACCACTCCCCGGAACATGTTTGTCCGTTGGTAGGCCTGCAGTGTTGTTTGCAATACGACGGCAGAGATCTGATACTGTTGTTCCACACTCCACCATCTGAAACTCTCCCATTTGCACCAATGTCTACATAGAGAAATTCCAGATTAACATCACATACTGCCAGTAAGACAATGCTGTGGGTACCCTTATAATTGAAGAAATACGACCCGCTGTCTTGTGGAGGCCTTATCAATATATGTTTCCCATCTATGGCTCCTAGACAGTTGGGGAAGTTCCATCTTGTAAAAAATCCCTGTGCCACACGCATCCATTCTTCCGGGGTTGTAGGTACCTGCAAGTATACCAGTAACTATTAAATACAAGGAGTCCTTTCCTCCTTCACCTTCTCTTTTACAGCTTCCTCCTCCTCCTGCTCTCCCGACAGCTGAATGTGTGTGTGTGTGTTAGTCTCATTAAGTCCTATTATTTTTACCATTGGTTGCTACTAAAAACTACTATACTACTACTACTTACTACTACTACTACTACTGCTACTACTAATGATACTATACTACTACTAATAATACTATACTGCTACTACTACTAATAATAATAATAATACTATACTACTACTACTACTACTAATAACAATAATAATAATAATAATATTAATACTATACTACTACTACTACTACAGGTGTGCTTGTATAGGTCAAGGCAGCGGGATCACTATGTCAAGATGACACATATAATCAAGCTTCACTTTTATTTCACAGATTTATACTGATCCCCTTCTCCTGGAGCTACAGGATTCTCCCAGAGCTTCGACACGACCAACTTCTTGCAGCCTCCTGTGTCATCCGCTAGGACAAGACCCACCAAGAAGGCTAGGGTATCGGACGACACAGATAAACTTATAGGACAAGCTCTCCAACAACTGAATGCATTGCCATCTACACACGACTGCGAAGATGATTTTGGTAATGTTGTCGCAAACGGTCTGCGACAGATGCATGGCGACAATAAAATATATGCCGAAAAACTAATTCATGATGTAATATGTATGGGTCAACTCGGTAAACTAACATCGTCGACAAAGTTGACCGAATAAGGTGAAACATGTCAGGGGTGGAGCAGGTGAGTAGATACGACTGGATTAAAATGTGCACCGAATAGGAAAGAAATTAGTAAGTAAGTGGTACATGCAAGTTGTATAAATAAAGATTCTTTGATAATTTGGTAAAGGTGCAATATGTACTAGATAATTTGTCGTATTATATATGATACTACTACATAGGATATGTAATATATTTCCAGGGCTTGCGTTATGTTGTACTTTTCATAAACAAATACAGGTATTTAATATGAAGTGATATATTATTACCCTAAATAGAACATTATGTCTGTGATTGGCACGGTGGTGTTTTGTGTATAGGGTTTATTTGGGAGAGTGGAACCTCATGGTACGAGCATGGTATAGTTTATGGCTCAATGTATACATGGATTTCTCACAATTTCATTTGTAGAATCTCATTACTATCTACATAGCTTACCTTCATGTAATCATCCTTCAGAGCTTCATATATAGCATCACAGGTTTCTGGTATGATGATGGACAGACTCTGCTTGGATATCCTCGTACTGCATTGAAGGGATGTGTAGCAACATCCAGTAGCCAGGTATCTGAGAGTTGCCTCTACACGTGCTGCTGGTGAAATGCTTTGCCTCATATTTGTCTCTTGCCTCTGAATGTAGCCCTCCACTTTCGATACAAGTGTATAAAAACTGTTTATGTCCATTCGCACGTAATTGCGGAACAAAGTTTCATTTTCCTCCTGCAATTCACGTAGGATTGTCACAGAGCTACCCATTCTTTCACGTCTCTGCAACCACTCCCGGCACCAAACACGTCTCTGTGATCTCTTGTTTTTCTTTTTAATGCAGGCACCAATTATGATAGAATACAGTGCTATCTTCTTTCTAAGTATGGCGCGAACCATGGTGATCGTACCGTAATGAACCACTCGCTCACAACTGCTGGCGTCCGACTGCCCTCCAACCACCACACCACAGACAGCTGTGTGGACACCTACGCGGGCATACTCTGCAGACTTTGCCCTGCCAGGCACAGCTCGACCGTGTGGACGTGGCTTAAGAGGATACTAAACCTCCATTCTTGTGAGTACTACCAGGCAAAAATCACCAAGACTGACATACCTTGTGTGCTTAAAAAACTACACTTTTAGTCAAAGATCTCAATCTGAGTGACTTTCTCCACAAAAATCACACTCTACAGTAGATCAAAGATAAGACGACTTTCGTTGGCAGAAAACTGACAAATAAGCCCTGTCAAGTAAAGAAGCCATCAACTAACTTTTCAGCCAAGTCTCCATTTTCTGGGCAAAACTAATTCCAGCTCCCAAACTGACAAGTCTGTAGGTGAAAAAAAAAAACTCCATTTTCTGTTTAAAAATTTCACCCACACTTTAACGAACTTTTTTGAGCCGATAAACGGAAACTTTCACAGCAAAAAACTTGCTAAAAAGATTTCCGGAGCGAGGAACAGAGTACTGGAAAACTTGAAGACCGACAGATTTTCAAGGCAAAAAAAATCATAATCTGATAACTTTTGGTCAAACGAAAAACCTTCCGAGAATCAAGAGACTCGCTTCACAAAAACCTCACCCAAACCAACATACTTTCTAGGAAAACAAAAACAAAAAAAAAAACTGCCGAACTGGTAACACTTTATAGACTTAAAACTTTCCAGAACTAACACAATGGACGAAAATTAATTTCAACTCGTACATTTTCCGAGGAAAAACATCCGTAATCAAAAGTTCCTAGGTAAAACTATTACATTTTAGGTAAAACTAACAGTCTCCTCCAACGACAGACACATTTCAGGCAAAACCTCTACCAAACAGACACACTTTCAAGAACTAACACAATGGAGGCAAATCACTTCGTTACATTTTCTGGGCAAAAACCTTCCTAGTAAAAATTCATAGGCTAAATTAACACTTGTGGGCAAAAGTCCCCTACAAAGATACAAATATTTAGGCAAAACTTCTCCCAACAAGAGACCCTTTGCAGGCAAAAAAAAAAAAAAAAAAAAAAAAAAAACAACTTTCAGAATGACCCACTTTTTGGGCAAAACTGTCTGAACATAAAATTCACAAGATATAATAAGACATTTTAACTAAGTAACTCATGAAACCTAAGAACTACCCTCACACTAATAGATTTTCTAATCAAGACTCTCCCAAACCAGAATGTAGGCTATATTTCTTGCTACAGTAAGCAGCAAATTAACAGGCTTTCTAGGAAAGAAATCGGAAAAAAATAAGTGAATTTACAGCCAAAACAAACTCCCTGACAGACTTTCTTCTCCCCCCCAACCAACACCAAATCACAAACATAAAATACAGACTAGTGAGACTTATAAGAATAATCAAATAATATAACTGACTAGCAACAAACATCACAGAGTAACGGACCTTCTGACAAAAAAAAGTACAACAGCTTCTCTTGGTAGAAACTCACAACCCAAGACATCTTGAAAGCCTTGGTGTTGAAGTTCACAGATTTTGTGAAGGCAGAGCCATTTAAGTTAACAGACTTCAAGGCAAAAGAACAAACTAACAGACATGAAATTAAAGCAACACACAGACATTGTAAATAAAAGTCTGTAAAAGATAGTAAAATTAGTCCAAAGAGAACATAACAATTAGTTTACCTTCTCAACCCGAAGGTGTTACAAAACAGAGACCTCCTGAAGGCAAAATGATCGGAAGCAGACTTTCTGAAAGCAAACTATCGTGAAGAATCAGACTTTCTCAGAACAAGCTCCACAGATCAACTGACTTTCTAAAAACGCAAGTATCACACAAGGACGAACTTCTTACAAGCAAAAGTGTCGCAACAAACTTCCTGAAAGAAAAGTATCAAAAGAAACTTACCAAAACTTCAGACACTGAAATATGAAAGTATCACAGACTAACATACTGTCTGGAAACCAAAACTATCACGAACAAGACGCTTTCTAAACCAAAATCTACCAGGGGCAAAGACTTCCCGAATCCTTCCTAAATCCTGGACTTGTTTCAAACACCAGCTAACATATCCTGTGCTTTAAACTTGATACTATATATTCATATGATACTAATGATGATTAGTCCTGATTGTGTCATTGCGCACCAAAAAAGGCAGTCCCAGATTATCACAAGCAAGACCTGAAGCCTGAACTCCACTCTCTGAAATACCAGTTTATCACTAGCACCAATTAAATGCCCGGCACCAGTATTCATTCCGTGTTCTTGTCATATACCAATTTATAACAATCTTGACATGATGTACCTTTAACAATCCTTTCTTGTTTAAATCTTTACCTGCCTGAACACTTTTATGAACAAAGTCAACAGACTTGACAGGGCTCCAAAGAGAAATCAGCTTGCAAAGAGAGTGAGTTTATAGGAAAAGGTGATGAAGATATGAATATAAGGGAATGGATAACAACGATACACCTGATATTCAGGAGACGTCAGTAGCAGAGAGCGGAAATGAATTTGCTCCTCGCTTAAATATCTGGAGATCAGAAGATTCCACAACTGCATTAGGCAAACCATTCCACATTTTAGTTGTGGCCAAGATAAAGCTCTAAGCAAACTCCTAGCTAGAAATTATCCAGGTTTCCTGTACACCAGAATTTACTGCTTACAAACTATGAAAAACTTACGCGCAACTCTTAACATTAACCGTACTTATTCTCAGCACTGGTCTGTTAACAGCAAAACTTCTATCGTTCAATTATTCCAAAACTTGACTCTCGTGGAATAACACTTTGAATCCCAAGGCATTACGAGCAAGAACTGGATTACACCACAAACCAACACCATGAAAAAGGACTTACTTAATCCTAAACTACACATCAGTAGACTCCCTAAAAGACATTACTGTACCAACACTCAGAAAATCTCTGCACAAATCCACTGAGAGAAAAAGGACTTACTTAATCCTAAACTACACATCAATACACACCCTAAAAGACATTACTGTACCAACACTCAGAAAACCTCTGCACAAATCCACTGAGATCTTGAAATGTAAGTTGCATATTGATGTAAAATCAAAGACATTTCTAGCATACGTCATGGCAAGTGTCTTAGCTTACCCAAGATCGGGGTACATAAACTGTAAATTCAGCTGACATTCCAGTGGCTTCTCAAAGGTACATTGACTCAGTAAAGCCTGCCAAAGCCATTTTGGAGCAATGAAAATGCTACAAGAGTTATACATCTGAATGTCCACAAAGCAGTAAAATCAGGTCTCAGATCACATCTCCCATCAAAAAATATTATCTAAAATGCACTATACCGCCTTTACTTAGGCACATCACACCAGGGACATACATCTTCAGTTCTTCGATCCAACACAAAGCTCAGCAAACCAGTACAACACTTTCATAGTCTACAAACCTTCAGAGCAAACCTGCCAGCACCTGAAGCCACTTAACCATTACAAACTGATGTAAACATTTCAGATACTGGCATTGAAATGTGCTGCAGTTTATGTAAGGAAATGACTAGTTTCTCCATAGCATGAATCATCTAAATCCTAATCTAACTAACTGTTCATGAGGTTACTTTCTATATACATTAAGCTTTACATTGGAAAGGTAACCTGAGGACAGTTTCCTCATCAAATTAAATAACAGGGAAAACCTTTGTTTTTACTCAGTCTGTGATCCCTCACAGCCTCAGAATCTCAGCATGCCTTATGGTAAGGTGTTTGGTGGAAGGAGGCCTATAACAACGTTCCTAGTGTGTGTATCAAAAGCCACATTACTACACATTAACCTTTTTACAAAGGCTTCCACAACCATTCCTCCGAGACTAACACAACACAATTTATCTAATTATCTGACGATGTTATGAACTTTGTAAGCTTTCTCACACAGAATTCTAAACTGGCCATTATGGGTATTTATCCCTCCTTTATTTCAAGTACACGAATGAAATGCTGGGCATAAGAGCGAAGGCGTTTGAGCCCCAAGCTGGTACCCCCTTTTGGAACGACGGCATGTGTCCGAAATATAATCAAAAGCTTTGTTGTAAACGTGACCAAAAAGATAACTTTTAACTTTCAAAATGTTCCGATAGAATTACTCTAGATCTTTAACGACAAATTTTAAACTTTCTAAATGTTAGGTAAAACTTACTCGATATCTTTTGAGACATCTGGCAGAATATAAATGGTACTCTGTACTTAAAAATAACAATCTTGAAGAATAGTTTCACGTAAACTGCTGCTAAACAACCCAGCTAGTCACAGTTAATCAAATACATCATCGACAAAAAGGCCAAAATCTGATATAGAAAATAAATTCTCTAATCTTGTTGAATGTTGCTCTAAAAGTAAGAATTATTCCATTACATCACAAAATGAACAGGAATTAGGACAGGAAATGGTATTTGAAACAACAGGATCTAATCATTAAGTGATTAGTAAAATGTGACAATTCAGGATAAAAATTCCCCCAAAACAGAACCTTTCTTTGAAAATAATCAAAGCATTTGAAGTCATACATACAGAGTACTTCTGCGTCTCCCTATACAAAGTAATTTTAGTCAGTTATCCATTATAAAACTGAGTCAGGTCAGTTTTAAGTACCTCTGAAGACAGATCAAATACCCCTATTCACAAATGTTTACAAGTGAATTTATACACACAGCTCTAAGGAAAGAATTCTGACAGATACAAAGCCAACCATACAATGACTAATACATTCGAAAATATATATACATCATAACCACAAGTCTTATACTTAAATGTTCCCCGTTTTCTACGAGATTTAATACAACACTCAGATTCTGTAACAAAACGTGGGAGAAAACTTACAAGAAATCTTAGAGAAAGCAGAAAACAGACTGACAAGCTGTATAAACATCGTAGATTTTCTTACAAGTTATTCATAGAAAAATGAAAAATGATTTTTTGGTGGCCAGTATACTAGTTTGATGCAAAATTCTGACAAAAATATACAGGGTCAGTTATTCAGTTCATAAGACACTACAGGTCAACGAAACATTTGCCTAAGTATGAAACTACAGCCATGGGACTGAATGTGAGCCTAAGCTTGTCTTAGAATTAACCTTGCCAAACCCACCTTAGGCTTACTGTACTTCAAATCATTCTCTGACATTTGTGGATCTAACATATCTTCCCTGGAGACATAGAAAAACGGCAGACATCTTGGAAAGCACGAGGGAAGTATATACGAGACTTCTTCCCATCTGGGCAATCAGCTGTTGTCTGTCAGCTTAGAAAACTTGAGCCCTTTGGGTCAGCTTCAAAGTTGGCAACCGACTGGTTTCATTACCTCCAGCTGAGGGAGTTCTCTCCCCTTCGGGGCACTTCAATGCTGGCTCCAAGGAGTCCTTTATTTTCAAGTCTTTTTCTACAATCTTTCCAGTTTTGTGTTCATACAGTGTATATATTTATATATAAGAAGACATCTGTACTTCAGATGAGCAAAAATTCACAATTTTCTTTAAACTGACAGACACTGCTCTAGTTCTCACTTTGCACAAAGTACGAAAAAAGTCCTATTTTCTCAAATATTAAGGTAGTATGAACCTCTTAAATTAATCACATTACAAAACACGAACTAATCAAAATTTACGACAAAAATCTATACAATTCCCCTAAATTTAGCGATAAATGCAAATGTTTTAAAACCCCAAAACTGACGTCAATTTCATACACCAACAATCTAAGATTGAAATAGTATCTATGATCATGGAACAACTAGACACCATGACAGTGTTTTAGGAGTGTGAATGTGTTTAGAGGAAGATTTTTTGAGTGTAAGAATGTTAAGGTTGAGGCATCTAATCCCTGCGTCTAGACGTAATGGAAAACGCACCTCTGAATCTACGTATTGTGAATGAAGGGAATTCAAGTGTGAAACGATGCTTCAGAAAACCATGTCAAGACTTTGATGAGACAAAAATGTGCGTGCGCGCGTGTGTGTGTGTGTTTTATTACAGTATGGAAAGTGAAAGTGTGCAATTCTGCAGCTTGCAAGCTGTGCTGTAAATCTGCAAAGTGTTTCTATGTAACAGCTTTAACAGGAGACTGAAGAAATTCCCTTGAATGTAAAATTTCAATTTGACAGAAATAGAAGTCTGGTCAGAATGGAAGGCTGAGAGGAAGAAATAAGAACAATGCCTAAGTTATTTACATCAGTCTACAATATCTCATTCCTATATCCAGTTTCTATAGATGACAACACTGCAAAATAGTGTTGCTATCTCTGATTATTGCAAACGTTGTCCAGTTGGGAAAATCTATATAGCAGTGAGTCTCCAAATTTAGCTCATCAAACCTAGACTACAATGTCTTCATGATATACCATAACTAAGGAGATGCTGGTTATTATAATTTTCTTGAATTATATTGGTACCACTAGAGTATCTTCAGTAGTTTTTAAGCTTATTTCATTTTATTAGGACCTAACAAAGGCACTAATTGCTTTTCCTAGCTAAATGAAGCCTAAGTCTTGGTGAGAACTGGGCAATAAGCTGAAATACAGAAGTTCTTGTATACAATGAAATAAATTTACAATTTGGTATTACAATCATTTTTCCCATTATTCAAAATTTAAAGTTAAATTTTAAACAATAACAGTTAAATTTTCAACAATAACAGTTCACAGAACCTTGATCTGATAAATTTAAATACAATGGGGACTCTATGCAATAATTCAACACTAAAAACCTACAATTCTCCATATGTCAAGACACTGTTGCACTTGTTCTCCTAAAATTGACTAGACCTACAATTCAGGAATAATTCAATTTCTCAAATAACTGACGCTAGAGCCACAAGCAATTGAAGACATATACCTTCTTGAAATGTAACTACTGTATACAGACAATTTCAGAATTGATTTGGGTCCTAAGCTTCGATAGAACTCTTCTGTTAAGATTCAATTTCCAGCAACTGTTCTTGGGCCAAGTCTAAGCATAACAAAAATCTCTGATTATCAAAGAACTTCCCCTTTAGGTTTTCCAACTTTGCTGTTCAACTTCTTTAACCTGACCTTACTCCACTTTACACCTTAAGTGGAAAACCTGTCCCTCTGTGAGAACCTTACAAGGAAAGAGATACACGACTTGATCGTCTCCTAAAACAGGTAAAAAAATAGTAATTCAATTAAATAGCAACTCTCCTAACAGCTAAGAAGTCCGCTTAGAATGAATTTCCCTTTCGTAGTTAATGAAGGTCTGGAAATATCACTGACTAGTTCTCAAGGCAATTTCAACCTTCCCCAAAAGTCTATCTATCAATGTAACATTAAGACGAATAAAACCTTCTGAGAAATTGATCCATATACTTAAGATGCCATCGTTAACAAGACTTAACCTCATTTAAAGTTACACTTTCAAATCGAGTTTACTGATTGATTCATTTACCCACAATATAATATTCATAAAAATCCCAATTATCCGCAAATACCGTATTCAACAGGATGGAATCATTTACCTAATATACCATCGGTAATAGTGCCAAATGCTTGGAATTTGAGTTTACTTATTATTTATCTACAATACATCTGACAACAATTCCAAGCTGCCCTCAGAGTAACCTCCCCATGCCAGCCTCAGTGTCTTGAAATATGCAGAGATGCCATGACAATAATGCTCTTGATGAGGTCCTCTCCAATATTCACACAATTAACCTATGTTTAATATTAAGCAAGACGCATATTTTCACAGCAAGCTCTGTACAAAATTCATGGAGCATCCTTCAACTGCCTGAAAATAATGACAAGTTCTTCTTCATCTCTCATCAAATTTGAGATAAGACTAATTAAGTCCTGAAATAACTCCTGTGTTAACGGTGCAAATGTGTCAATGCTTCAAGGATCAGTTTTCTCTCTTGTATTAAACAGAGCCTTTCAATAACCTAAGTTTTAAACTACTACAGAATTCATTCCAAAGGACATCTGACAGATAAATAAAGTAATAGACTATGAATGAAGGCTTATCTCCAAGTCCCTGCTATGATGGAAGCCAGTTTAAGATTATCTGTAAGATTCATCGAGGAAGAATAACAAGAAATCATTTATACATTAGCCAAAAATATGACCTATTCTATAAAGGTCAACACCTCACAGGTCTGAATCCACACAGCTATTCCTAACTACACTGACCAATATGAAGATATTGCATAAATTCAGTCAAACCTGTTGTTAGCAACTGTTGAACTTTTTTCTATTGACAGTTGTTGAACTCCTGGGAAATGACTGAAAATAACACGCATGACCTACTATTGACCTCACGTGACCTTCGTACCAAGGCAAGCATGCACTGAACAATGACCTTATGGATACTGCAAATCACAGCTACTCTGATGGAAAAACTTCTCGATATAATATATTGAAAATGTAACCATGGCTACCTAAAGTGTTATACTGCAGTGCACTTGTAAGAAATTCCTGTTTAATATTATGTAGCCTGACACTTCCTCCACTCCTTGATAGATGATAGTCAACTAATAACTGTATCCTGAAATGTACTAAGCTGTTGGTAGGTGATGTTATGTTGACACTGCTCAGAAATTGAAATGAAAACTTTGTGTATCTGAAGACATAACAATTACACTAATGAAATACTTAAACAAGATGTTTAGATAAACAAAACAAAGGCTCTGTATCCTGAAACAAATTAAGTTTTTTGATGGCTAATTTTAAACTGCTATGAATCTTATATAAAAAAATGTATCCTGAAAGTTGCCAGATAGCTAATAGTTTACAAGAAAACTGAAGGACCTACGTATCCAGATACACTGAACTACTTTTGACTGACCTCAGACTGACATTAGATTCCAGATCAAAGCAAAACTATGTATCCCTTTATCCTGAAATATACAGAACTACTTGATGGCTAATATTAAACATATAAAGAATTCATTTTTAAAACCTATGTATCCTAAAAATGGTAGAGCAGAAAGTCATTTTAAACTGGTAAGAAATGGATACAGAACTATCCTGAAGTACTTAGCATAATAAACTTATGAATCTCAAGTAGCAAAGACTGTGTCCTGAAGTATACTGAGGTACCACATAGTTACTGTTTGACTGATATGAAAATAAATTATCAATCTACAGTATATTCTGAAACATTGAACTTCTTACTAGCAATAGAAAAATTTAAGTGGAAAATAAACTGTGTATCCTGAAATATGCTGAACTGACAGCTGGTCTTGAAGTGATAAGAAGTCTTAGCAAGATAAATACAGTTTCTGAAACATACTGAGTTATATTTTACCTGACAATACACTTATAAAAACTCTAGGTAAACGCTTATCAGTTTAAATTAAGCTGGTATGAGCTTTGGGTATAAAATAAGTCTATACATCCTGAACAGTTCTGAGCTACCTGATATTAACATTCAACTGAGAAGACAAGAATGGAAATATTACTCTTGAAATATCAAACCAGTAGCAGGCTTCAGTAATAAAATTTGGCTCCTGAATTATACTGAACTACCTCACATGATATAGCCCCCTACAATTCCTACTTAAAATTACAAGAAGCAAAGCTGAACTCTATCTACCCGACTTTGAGTCAATAGGCGCTGTGATCACCACGATAAGCCAACGCTCATGACTGCAAACTTAACACCGTCATAGTTTTAATTGTCAGCATCCGTAAGATTACAGTCTCCCTCTGTATGAAAGTATGACTCTTCCCAAGATTTATGTTTGGTGGGACCATTTTTTTTTCCACTTCATCTGGCCATAAGGCGACTTGTTGACACAGGTGATCAAGCACTACATTCTACGAGTTTGGTAAATCTAAATGTAGGACTTTCTTGAAGTCAAAGTTCATCATTCATAGAAGATACTTGTGGAACTGCGAGGCGTGACTGAAGAGGAGTCCAATGAACTTATTCCATTTATGCCTGTTCAACTTGCCCCATCTATGCGTGGTGGCTGCACACAATTCCCTGAAGAGATGAAGAAGTTAAAGCCGTCATATCACTTTGAGATCTTTTGGCTTACAAAGTAATGAAAGATGATTCGTTATAGCCAGGCCTCAAACATTCTATACCAAGGCCCCTTTTACTAAAAAGGGCACAGATGGGACAGGGGCTTTTTTCAGACCCGTAATGAGCGTCTGTGGTATTTTATGAAGGACGTCTCAATGATATTAAATTCCATTTTTTCACAGCTACTACAAATATTAATTCAAAATTGAATTGCAATGCAAAAGTGGGAGGCTTTTTAGTGTCAGTTCCTATTAGCAAATCATAGTAAAATATTCTTTTTACTTGCATTCTTATTCTTACTCTTATTATTTATTATTTATGATTTATTAATTATTAATTATTATTATTTATTATCTATTATTTATTAATAATTATTTATTATTATTTATTAATTAATTATTTATTATTATTGCTACTTAAACCTGGCTATAACTTTATAAAACCATTTCAACATTTTCCCGTAATCTGGCAAGATTTTTCAGTGCTAACATTGTCCCACCCCTCTCTAGTTTGTCTTAAATCATCCAAACAGTCTCCTCGTTGGCTCAGTTACTTTCAGAAAAGAGCCAGTTACTGCTCGCGCCAACTACATATCTCAGGGTACTCATACAAAACCAAACCATTTCATATAAAAGACCTTAAATTTGATCACTAGAGAACAGCAGGGAAAATTTAAACAACTCTCCATTTCAGGGACCGCGAGTGATCGTTTTTCTCAATATCTTTCAAACTAATTATTTTATCGAAATGGTACTTTGACACAGTGTACAAGACACCACCTGCTAATTTTTGGTAATATAGTGCATCGTCAAATGGTTTTAGTTAAGTACCAAGATGTTTTATGTAAAAGTTGCTAATATCTGAAATGAAATGCAGTCCTTCGTAATTGATAGCATATGATGAAAAGTATTTCCCCAAAAGTGAAAGATTTGAAAGCTATATTACTCCCACAAACTTTCTTCTTTTACCTCATGTTTTTCGACCAGCAGTCCTAGCAATCAGATTATCAACATTTGATCATGGAATACCTGAAAGCAATGCTTGCCCAGCTGCTGCCTGAACTGAACTGACTATCGAAAGTCCCTCTGCATTTTGTGGTCTACTTTCCGCATCTGGTGTCCACTCGCCTTTGGGAAGACCAGCCATCTAGTGGGACTACTTTGAGACAATGAAGGTTAGGCTCTCTGCTGGGTCTATTCTAACCACCCAAGTACGTTCAGTAATGAAC
This sequence comes from Macrobrachium rosenbergii, assembly GCF_040412425.1. Taxonomy (NCBI): domain Eukaryota; kingdom Metazoa; phylum Arthropoda; class Malacostraca; order Decapoda; family Palaemonidae; genus Macrobrachium; species Macrobrachium rosenbergii. Next base: position 1,158,103 of record NC_089763.1, on the reverse strand, counting down.
CATGAACCTGCGAATGAAAAATCTTTATATAGAAGGCAAGACTTACTCGTATAAGAAATGGTATAACCCAAACCTTCCTTTAATGAATTGATCAACACACAACTCTCCTATTTACTTCCTGATCTGACGTAGCTTAGTATGAAATGTAAGTGACAAAGATCAACATGGGAAAAATCCCAGTACAAACTATACATATATTGTAAAATCAGTATGCTTAATGGCAGATTGCTAATCAACTTTCATTATATGGTATCAATATTACGGATTCCATGAAAACCAACTCTTTGAAAACACAGCATTCTTTCGATGCAGGAGGCCTTTTGAGTATAGCGTTGTCAAACGTCAGATGACGTCACACTTATCGAAAGGTTTAATCTGTAGTTCACAATACAGTTACTGTACTGCAGCTGTTAGGCAAAAACTTGTGACTTAGAATGTCAATAGGCTGCTGTAAAAAGCGTTGAAACAAATCAGATTCTGACGAACTGTACATGACTAACATAAATCTTCTAAGTTCCCAAGTAACTAATTTATTGCAATAATTCCCTTCCCGTGAATAATTAGACCCATAAATCGTGAGAGCAATACCACTTGAGATTAATCCAGTATCTGACTCTTATTTTTTCTTCAAGAAATCTTTTGAGAAAACCAACATTTGGCTGAAATACTGAATACTAAAATGACAGACTATTTCTTCAGCTCCATCCAAAGAGCTTTGAGAATTCTTGTAACAGACCAGTGTTCCTTATCATGATACATTGGCTCCCATGACTGAGAATTAGACTAATGCACAAATAACTAAGTACACTTTATTATTCATATCTATAGTTACACTGCATGTAAAGCATATGCTTTCTAATCTTTGATCAGGTCAAAGAAAGTGATTTGCACATTCCTTACCAATAGGGAGTAAGTGGCCACTCGATGGTATTGTTGCAGAAAAATCGAATCTTGAAGATGCCTTGTCATGGCTCTGATGAGGTCAGTTGTTCGTGACGCCCAAGGAACCTGAGAAACACATTAATCGTTAGTCTGGTTTCAGTTAAATTTAAATCTCACTTAAACCACAGCAGAGGGATTAGACCTATGTAGTATTTGGAAGCTAATTATCTTGACAAATAATACAAGAAAATGAGTTTTAATCCTTCAAGTACCCTGACTATACAGCACATTACACGTCCAAAGCTTAGGCAGCACAGTTGAGTTATAAGGGAGGACTAATTCAGGAAGCAGTTTTGGTAAAAAAAAACATAATTGAACTTTACTGACAGATGTATAATGACTTAAGTGAATGGGGGTGCCACTTAGCCTACTAACAAGGTTCTTGAAACCTTTTAGCGATGTAACAGAAACCCCTCAAAAACTACCTGCAGCAAGGTAATTTTCTATCTTGTACACATTTCATAAAAGTACTTCACTAACTTCATGTTAACAGACAGGTTATGGAAATAAACAAGCTGCATAAGCAGAATACCTCTATCAAACAGATTTAGCACAGTAAATTATTCTGTGCAAATGTGGAGAGTGAACTCGCTCAAAGAATCAACAAAGCATTTTTTTGTAGACCTTCTTATGTCAAAGAATGAACTAGGAATGCAGTTCCTGGCCCTCTTCGCGTTTTTGTGATTCAAAAAGACACTTCTGGTAGTAAGTTGAGTTTTCAGTTCTGTGTAAATTTAATAACCTATTCCTATTTTATATAACACTCTTGCGTCTCTGACTTCCTAATGAGCTCCTTAATATTCTTCGGAAGCTTCACTTTCAAGTCAATGGCTCCTTTGGTGGGCTTGTTCCACGTGAATATAATATAATAATAATACCTAGCCAATACATAAAACTTTCAGCAAAGCCAGTGTTTATTGTAAAAATGACTTATGCAATTTTTTACTGACAGTTTGTACTCGCACTGACCCTGGAGTTAAGGACTGATTATAGTTTTTTTTTTTTTTTTAACTTGTTCATTAAACTTACCGAATTCAATCGATGACTGCCGACTGCCCTGTCATGAATGGTGAGCAGCAGTCTGCCTCCTCCTCGACGTCAGTTCACAGACTTGGCTGTTCAAGTGGTTCCTGGTCCCTCCCCCCTTCCTTTCCATTCCAGCTGAAGTCGTTGCTGTACATACATAAGGTCAGTTTGATGCAACCCAGTCAGTGACCATACAGACAGTAAAGAAGATTGCTAACAATACCTCAGGCACTCAAGAAATGAAGAGAAATTTGTCTCCAAGTGACCTACATATATGTTTACAATAGTATTCACTATTTAACTGTCCTCGGTTTAAAACCTGTAGTAAGTAAATCATGGGCCGAGGCTCACTTTATCTTGAATCCCTTCTTGTCTGGCCGACCTCTTTTCTTAGTGGGTCCTGGTTAAGCTGTTCCCAAAAACTGACTGAGGACAGTGTTGACTTCAGAGGTGAATGTCCCTCTCACACTGATGACATCAAGACAACGCGTTTGCAATTATAGACCTCGTACCCAATTTTGCTTTCTTAGGGACATTTCTTTGTCCTCTGATATTATGACAATGACCGTATCTGGATTTTGTTTTTAAAGAGAGTATCTTCATGACTTGATTTTGTGATTTGTACCAAACTGACCTTTTTGTGAATGTAGTGAGACGACTTGAATCGGAATGGCTGCAGACCTTGAAGCCAAAACTCCTCTGAAAAAGATTTCCTATATTAATTACCTATTAGGAAAAAACTCCGACACAGGCAACAGTTATAACAGATATAAATGGATGTCTCCAGTTAAAAAAAAATTGTGACTACATAACTCCTCAAGTGACACAGTTACGAGTCAATGAGAATCTCCAAGTTACTACAGTTTCTGGAATTTCTTTCACGACTCCTTTCTGGTGTCGTGTCACAAGAAAAATGTCTAAATACCAATAAGTTATATGACACTGGAAACGAGATTGAAAGTCAAATCATTCGGAATCTAAACACATTGACAATTTCTGATAGAATGGTATGGAAAGCGCATTTCCTTCAGAAAATGCTTTCGACAGACACACTTGGTACCCAGTGTGCCAAGACTTAGCAGCGTTTAGCTCAGCTGTTGGACGCAATCAAATACGACGGAGAGTTGAGCTAGAACGAACAGGACGTATCGAAGAACGCTGTTAGAGATTCGGGCGTTGTACTCAAAGTGTTCTGTGGGCTTTTACCAACAATCCTTTATTGTGATTTCTACCATCAATATGACTGACCTCGACTAAATAATGACCTGACACCAGTAATGACTTCTGTGATTGAATGAAGCTGTCTTCTCTCTATAGAAGTCCTGTGGAGTAGCAAAACTGAACTGAATACACAGTATATCAGTATTATTTCCCACTTCATGATCTTCATTTTTTTTTTTTACCAGAATTCAACTGACATTCTCGCCTTACTCAAAATAATAACAGTGTCCCTCTTGTCTACAATGACGCCAGATAAAGATTCCTACGGGTAAAAAAAAAAAAAAAAACTGGTAAGACTGGTGAGTAACAGCCATATTGTGATTGTCACTCAACACATCCTAAGTACAATTCCTCATTTGTAAACAAAATGACTAAGGCCAGCAAAAGCAATGGCAAGGTGCTAAGCAAGCTTCATTTACGAAATATCCGAGGTACCATCCTTCACATGCATTAACACTGTGAGAAGTTATAGCGAGAAGTAATGAGAGTGAGGGAATTACCTCAACGCCTTCGAATATTGGTGGAACGCCTTCCGTTTGTCTGACCTGGGAGTTGTCGCAGACAGGTCTAAAGCTCTTTAGAATCATGATTGGTTACCTACATTCAGTGTGAAGCTAATGCTTCTTTTTCTAACGATGATAATAGTCCTAAAAATGAATCCCCGGTTGTAAATCTTATTCCTTTTTATTCAAGGCCACTTATATAGATTTCAAGTTTTGACTGTCAAGTCATAAACCCTGCTTTAAAAATGATTAAAATGACTGGTCAGCTATGCATAAACAATGACAGAACCTACAGGCCTTACAAGCAGTCACCAAAGGGTACAGAATTCCCGCTGAAAACCGCTTATGTAATAATAATAATAATAATAATAATAATAATAATAATAATAATAATAATAATAATAAAAGAGACTCATGCGCTCCTTCAGAATTCCTTCCTTGAAAGCCAATTGTTTAACCCACCAACAACGTACAATAAATCCAGTTCCCAAAAGAACAGCAGTTCTAGGTAAAAGGGAGTCAAACTGTAATAAAAAATCAGAGCCTATATAACAGTTTCAAAAGCGTCTGGCGACTGTCAAAAGGGAACATCTCTCCATGGAGTAGTGTATTCTGTCCACCTTACCGGACAGACACTAAGAAAACAAGCACTGGGCATTCCTGTTGAAGCATCTGCTCGTAGAGTTATAAAGCTCCACAGCATTTGCCACGTTCAGGGTTTTACACCAATATTCATTGCAAAACATACCTCCTCAGTGCTCATTACCATTAACAAAATCTAGAAGCTCAAATGGCACAAACATTCGCAGTGTTGTCATTTTAAACTGGCACAGAATGAAAAAAAATATTCCTTATTAATATCATCTACCACAGGAACTTCAAACCACAGCAAAGATACAAGATTCAGTCGATTCAATCACTTCATCCCAGATGGTGGAATACTTAATCGGTTTACTTTCGATCTCTGTGTAATGAGGGGTGTTTGGTTGAAGGTAAATTGATATGGTGCTTCTCCCCTGTAGCCTATTTGATGGATCCTGAGGAAGAGCAGATAGATGGTATTCTAATAATTTACTTACATTTTCATTTATTTAGTTTTTCATTTACCTGTTTTTCTAATAACTGATCCTCTGTATTTACCTTCTGTTATTTCTCTTCACCTTCTGAGCTTACTTCTTTCGAGTGAACACCTAAATACGCTTTGGAAACTTGAATTTCAAGTCAGTGGCCCCTTTGTGGGCTGCTTCCATATGAATAGGGTTCTTCTCTCTGAATAATAATAATAATAATAATAATAATAATAATAATAATAATAATAATAATAATAATAATAATAATAATGAGATGCTGTCATAACGACGACATCCTGAGAGTCTCTGAGTAAGGAATGGTCTCTCCACCTCTGGTCTATCAAACAACGACTGTCAGAAAGGACACCTAAACGAGGAACAACATAATTACCTTCAGGAACCACTTGATATCCTATTTAGTGCACTTTGCATGAAAGCACTTTTCCTACCTCACTTTCATAAACAGGTCTCATAGACAAATCAGAGGCACAGGGTGAATAACTACGTAAAATATACAAAGGACGTCAAACTTAATATTCAGTATGGAATCTGAATCAGAGCTTGAATGGAACTGGGTTCACAAGAATGTTCCTATAAGAACTAAATGTAAAACCTTCAGTAAGGTCAATGTTTATGGCAAAAAGGGTTCATGCATAATTTACTAAAAGTAAATATTTTTGCTCTCGTATCGTTGCCAGACGCACGATTATGGCTAACTTTAACCTTAAATAAAATAAAAACTACTGAGGCGGCTAGAGGACTGCAATTTGGTATGCTTAATGATTGGAGGGTGGATGATCAACATACTAATTTGCAGCCCTCTAGCCTCAGCAGATTTTATTTGCGGAAATAATAACGATAGTTTTCTTTTCAGAAAACTAATAAAAACCTCACCGAGTTCAGTACATCCATAAAACCCCTTTGATACAACTCAGTTCGTTACTTTTCAAATAATCTAAACACTAAGATTGATTTCTTCAAACATTTAAGACTTTTATCACACACAAACTATCTCATCTCTCAGCTCAATCGAAGTTGACACATTTCAGATATCTACCTCGTTCGTCTTGCAACTCTCATAATTACTTGTTAATTATCTATTTGTATTACTCTGAATAAATCCGTCATTGCAATATAACTACCTTAACTACCAAGTTGATTTTGCAATTATAAATCTCTAAGGTTATATAAGCAATTTATTGATTTGATTTCTCGATACTAGCTTACCGAAAAAAAGATTCAAAACTTCCTCATGCATTTCCTCCACAATGAATAAAACTCCAACATAACACTAATTTCAAAACTATCGCTTTACTGAGCCCGCGTGACTATTTTTTCTTCTTCTTCTTCTTCTTATTATTATTATTATTATTATTATTATTATTATTATTATTATTAGATGAAACCTATTCACATGGAACAATCCAATCACCAAAGGAGCCACCTACCAGCGGACGAGTATAAAATTTCGCTGCTAAGATTGAGTTAACATTTACGTTTCTAACTGGATTTAGCCAGCAAATCAATTACGTTTTAATCTGTCTTATCCAGTAACTAATGAATTAAACGCTCTAATAATAATAATAATAATAATAATAATAATAATAATAATAATAATAATAATAATAATAATAATAATAAAAAACCGTGAGTTGTATCGAACTGTCTTTAATGGATGGATTGAAACCACTTTGATCGAGATGTGCACAGCCCCTGAAGTGAAACCTCGTCCGTAAACAAAAATCTATCAACATTCACTACTTATTATGAAATAAGTTTGATAAAAATAATCACGGAGAGGCCTAAAACTACAAAGGAATTGCACCAGTTAATTCCTCAAGAAATATCAGCTTTGGAGCAATGAAAGCCACAAATTTTTCTCTTCGCAATGGTTCACACTGGTGGCCAGTCAGAAATGTTTAAAATGCCATCCAGTATTAATTATTCTGTTACCAGTTCCTGATAGTCAACACGACTGACCCATTCTAAAAGAATGGCAAGCAGTGTGCCCATTTACTTCTTACAATGCCTTTAAACTTAAATGAATTTAGAATTTAGGCCAAAAGCCAAGCATTAGGACTAATGAGGTTATTCAGCGCTGAAACAGAAATTGAGAGTAAAAGCTTTGAAAGGTGTGACATGAGGAAAAAAAAAAGCAGTTGAAGAAGCACTATGAATCAGTTGTTAGGAGAGGGTTGAGGAAAGTAAGATAGAAGAAAGAAATATGACAGGAGGTACAGTAAAAGAACGAAAGAGGTTGCAGCTAGCGGCGACACGCTGCAAAGAACCTTGGTAATACCTACAGTGCCCCACACGAGGTGCACTGACGATACTGGTGCACTGGGGCTAATGACTTAGAAACTATGGAAATTTGTTGGTAACGTAAGTTCAGTAAGATTTCAGTCCACGTTTCACTCATTTTAAAGACAAAAAGGCCTTTAACGTCAACCCAGTCTTTTAAAAACAGAAAACACTGACATAGCTGATCTGATACAGGCCAGAAATCACTTCTGATTTCAAGACCACACCGTGACTGAACTCTCCTTATAGGAACATTATATCTTCACTTAACACATGAAATGCTGTACAACGGCTTTATCAACTATCTAACAACCTCCTAAAGGCTATTCATCTCGATCCAGCTTGGTCTATTGACCTGCGTTTACTCAAAATGATTGAGTATGTATTTGCCAACCATCCTCAACCGTGAATTCCTAGACCTATGTGCTACTTTGATTGTACTGAAAAGAGACCGTGTTCATAATTCAACTTGTTAACTAAAAATCGAGCCATATCTTTGTCACTCCACACTTGTACTACTCTCTCGGGTCTCTTCAAAGGTCAATCAGCTCTCTCGTAAGTCTTTGCATATTCTACACCTCCTCAATGGCGCTGCCCTCGCTCTCTCTCTTTCTCTCGTAAGTCTTTGCATATCTACACTTTCCACAGTGCTACTGCTCTCTCTCTCTCTCTCTCTCTCTCTCAAAGCTTTTAGCCTTGAATGGACATTGAACAGTGAAGATTTAAAAAAAAAAATGGCAGGGTTTGGAATCTTTTTAATTACTGACGTGAGGGTAATTCTATATACTAGCTCCGCGCCTGTTTTTACCTTTTCAACTGGTTTTTTCTACACTTTTAGGGGTTCTGATACCGGCGGTGCATCTGTTTGTTGTCGGCCAAATGGAATGTCCCTTCGGGGCTGTTGGGTACCCATACGTTAACAAGTTATTGCACTTGCCGGACGGGATATGAACCGTTCGAACCATACGTAGCCGTGCTCTGTCTTGTGAAGATCGCGTATGGAAACCCCTTGTTGGATTGACTTCAGGGGTTAATTACAGGTTAATTACACTCGAGCGCCAAAAAATTAAAGGTAAATTCATAATAGGCAACCAAAAACTGTAGAAAAAGTTAAGTTTGAAGGCAGTCGCCGCCGCGGAGCTACTATATAGTTCTACCCTGAAATTTTGCATCGGGATGGGGAAAGAATTCTCAACTATAACGGTCTTGCTTTGAAGCTCAATCACTGCGCAGGCGCCGAGGATCATTTGGTCACGGGAAGAAATTGTTCATAATCCCTCACTTTCAAACGTTTTCCAGAAAGTTAAAAATGAAAACGGGGGGCATTACCATCCTAAATGTGCTGATACCACCATCGGGGCTACTTTCCTAATAGGTCGAGTAGTATCGAACTCTGGAAATAGTGTTGTTATAGGTTAAGGTGTCCAGATAAACTGCATAGGCCTATTCATTTTTGTCTTAAAACTCAGATAGCAGCCTTGGTTCTAAGCGTGGGATTGTAACAAATTCGTTGCATTGATAGCCTACTTATAACCACCAGATTACCAGCGTAATTTTAAGCTAATCAGCGGAATATCATTGTTACCAAGGCTGGAATTTTAAACAGTTCATGTTCCCCAGTGGGCTTCATCAAAAAATGGCGTTGCTTTCAAAATGTGTTCCGGTGTCGAGGTAAAACTGCTTATTTTCATTTACTCGAAAAAGCCATTCTCTTAATCCTAACATAAAATGTATTTTTGAAAGTATAACTCGAGCTCTAATGACCGTTCAAACGTGGGAAAAACAACATATGACTCTATTAACATCAAGAAAAAAAAAAAAATATGCGCCGAAGTTTCCTCGGCGCAATTGAGTTTTCTGTAGAGCCGCTACTGTGTATAATCAAGGCCACCGAAAATAGACCTATTTTTCGGTGGTCTCGGTATAATGCTGTATGAGCTGCGGCCCATGGAACTTTAACCACAGCCCGGTGGTGGCTTATCCTATATCGTTGCCAAAAGAACGATCATGGCTAACTTTAACCTTAAAATAAAAACTACTGAGGAGGCTAGAGGGCTGCAATTTGATATGTTCGATGGTTGGAGGGTGGATGATCAACATACCAATTTGCAGCCCTCTAGCCTCAGTAGATTTTAAGATCTGAGGGCGGACAGAATAAATTGCGGACGGACGGAGAAAGCCGGCACAATAATTTTCTTTGCAGAAAACTCTTACACACAATAAAACAAGACACATGCCGTGCAGCTTTCTGGATAAAATACACACGTATTTTGAATGGTATAACTCGAGGTCTAATGACTGTTAAAACGTGGGGAAAACAACGTATGAATACCCATTAACATCGGGAAAAAACACACTCTGGAACCTTCACTCGAGAGACTTGTTCAGCACCTAAGTGCTGGGTACGAACAGCGACCTGTCTTTCCTTAGATACCCAGTCTAGGAAGATAAAATACAAGACTGCTCTGCACATACCCGGGCAAGAATACATGACCGCAGTGACCCCTTCCACACGGAAATAAAGATGCGGGAGTTTAGCGACTCTGCCCTATTGTAAATACAGATTTGAGTGGTTGTTTTCCAGAAAAGCTCAGAACGCCGTGTTTGGTACCAGCCCCTCTGGGATGAACGTAAAAACATGAACAAATGACGGTAAATTTATCAAATGATCTCAGTATATTTGTCTGATTATCTAACCCGTACTGCATTATATACACCCTTTCTTCTCTTTGTCCAGTAAAAAAATATTGTCCATTTTTCTGTAAAAAAGTCTAAAATGAGCCAATTGTGATTAATAAAGGGTATCTCAGTGCGTAGTTCTTCTGTATAATCACCGTTTCTGTGAGTCTACCTTCACAGAATGAGGCAACGAACTTTTTAACAGCCAAATGACCGTGCCAGGTGCAAGACCTTTCCAGAAACAGCCTTGTCTCAGACATTTCACGATTCACTACAAAGTTTCAATCAAGTTTCACTTAGAAACATTATAATGCACCAGGTAAAACCACTGCCTTGACCACCAGATCACTTGTTGATTCTGTAATGATGCAAGATCAAGCAACATTGGATGTCAATACAATATCATGATACATTACCAAGTTTTAATAAAGTTTCACTAGGGAATATTCTCAATCACCAGCTAAAACCACTCCCTAATTACCAGACCATTTGTTGATTCAGCAATGATACATCATCAAACACCTGATAACGTATTCCTAAATTGCAAACACACGAAGAAAAACACCCACCTACAAGAAATTGTCCGAGAGAGGCCCTAGTAACCCAGTCTTGCCCATTTCTTAAGTACAAAGAAGCCAGTATATCGACAAATATGGCGTCTTCCAGCTACAAAAAATGGTACAAATTGGATGTCAACATATTCCTAAACTGAAACCACACGAAAAGGAACACCTACTTACAAAATCTTGTCAGAGATGGGCACAGGTCAACTAGCCAATATATCGAGAAATGTGGCGTCCACTAACTGTAAAATTCGTACAAATTGGCCCCCCAAAACACACCTTGTAACACCACAAAAGCCTCTTCAAGACTGAACTAACCCCTCACCTGGTGATCGTTTACTCTTGACCAATCAGCACCTCTAACATGGCTCACTATTCTATTGGCTTTCCTCATTGGCTGAATGAAGCCTTGTTCCCATGGCTAGAAAGCTTGTAAGGTTCTCCACCATTGGCTGGTTGGTGGAATTAGGAGGACATTTCTTAGTGGTCAGTCTCACCTTCAATTAAATAATGAATTATACGAATGGATCATTTTTCTATCAAGAAATTCGGGTATTTGACGGGCCAACAAGACTAAGGATGCATTCTGAATACCATTCTCTAATGCATATACGTCTTTTTGTATGTACTGAAATATTCATTTGTTTTATACAAACATACACACACCCATACACACCATTTTATGTACACATACACATTTACATGTGTATGATTTCAATAACACACATCAGATTCACATAGTTGAATGTAGAATTTAGGCCAAAGGCCAAGCACTGGGACCTATGAGGTCATTCAGTGCTGAAAATTGGAACAGTAAAAGTCTGGAGGGTGTAACAGGAGGAAAACCTCAAAGCAGTTGCACTATGAATCATGAAGAGAGAAAGTATGAAAGGAGGGGTACAGTAAAAGGAACGAAAGGGGTTGCAGTTAGGGACTGAAGGCAAGCTGCAAAGAACCTCAAGTAATGCCTACAGTGCACTGCATAAGGTGCACTGATGACACTACCCACTTACGGGGTTGAAGTATATAGTAATCACTTCTACCTACTTACGTCTTCTCTAACAGGCAGTCTCTGTCCAGGGACCTTACACCGTGCTAGGCCTCTTGACAAGTATGGCATCTCATTATTCCACTCTAAATGCAGTTATGAACTTACATCACTCAAAAGGGACACAACTGGGGACCAAACAGAGTTGCAAAGAACTTCTAGTGTTTACAGACACCACTATTGGAGGTTTGTCCATTGAAGAGGGAAGAACTGAAGAGTCAGGTTCTGGAAGTGCATTTCAATGGAGACCTTATCCAAGCCATTATGACAGTTGAAAGTTTCATTACAACAGTAGTGAAAAAGTAAAGGTTGCTTTACTTATCTGATTCTAGGGGTATATAGTATGTTTTATGTGATTCAGTGAAAGACTATTACTCAAACATGTGATAAACTCAGTCATCTCGACAAGATCCAATGGACTTTCCAACCAATGACCATCAACAAGAATCCAGCCACACTTCGTCTCCTTCAGGAGGAGCTAAACAAGCAAATCTGTAAGTGGACGATCCTCTGTAGAGAGCAGCTTATAAGTCCTCTCAGAAAGAACAACAAAAAACACTTACGATGGATGATACCATGGAATTATGTCAGCAACTTTGCTCAAACAACAAGTGAAGTGGTTATATCTTGACTCCTGCTTCAACTCATTGTAAACAGCTGGCAACAACGTGTAATGTTTATGACAATGCATGGTGAAGGAGAGTAGTTAAAAAGTCCTTCACCTGCAAACTGCTCCTAAGTTAAGGACTTTGCGTACTCAATTTTTTTTTTTTTTTTTTTGCATTTTGCTTAATCGCATGTTTGTGAAATACTTGTAGTAATGTCTGCTCTAGAGCAGGAAACAGTTTATTCTCTGAAGCATTCAGATCCGATAACCCTTCCCCACAGAAGTTATTCACTGTTATCTCTTTATTCACCCCTAACACGATATATGATTTTTATGTATGATGAGTGGCAAGTGAAGAAAACCAAGTTGACTGATGGTGACGCAACAAAGTCGAGTAGTTTTGATTTTCTCGTACACCTGACAGCTATCAATTTTGGAAATTAATTATTGAAGTACGCCTGTGGTTACATATAAATGTGTTGTGCTGGTATTACCTTTATTATATGATACATGTACATGCGCTACCGGGGTCTAAGCGATAGGCAGGGCAGCCGATTCTAGGTTTTGATTAAATCAAAGTCCTTCAAAAAAAAGAAGAACATCTTATTGGTCAAAAATGGGAAAAAGACACGTTAAAAGAAATAGCAAGAAGATTTTTATCATGTTACCTTATGTATCTAGTCTGTGTGTATTGTATTTGTATATTCCATGTATATGTATAAAGGTTATTATTATTATTACTATTATTATTATTATTATTATTATTATTATTATTATTATTATTTATACAGTTGGAATATAGTCAATTCTAGTTTTTGGTTTTAATATAAAGGAAACTCTTATTGGCCTAATGACAGGTGTTTGCTGCTGCCAGCCATTTGCTCTACCTTGCTAATTACACTGCTGGTCTCTTGATCAGAGATTCTTCAACACAGGCCTAATCAGTTCTTGAATAGTCTACTACCTTTAATAAGTCACAAAGAATGGACTAGAAGCCTCAGTCTAAAAGTCAATGTGTAGGAATTTGCAGTCACAATAAAGCTTCATAAGTTAATTAAAACGATAATCTTAACACAATTATAACTAATATTAGTGATTATCGAGCCACTGAATGTAATCAGAGTACATTTAATTGTGCAAAAATGTTTTTAAAGGCCTGAAAAAGCCGATGGTTAGTCAACCTTGTGGCACAAAACTACTACAAAATACACAGAGACTCTGTCATGGCAAAATGTCTCCCAGATTTATGCCTGTAAGCAAATACTCAAATGTACATGGTTTAAAACTTTATGCCTCATAAAAAATCTTTGCTCTCCAAAGTTCAGGATGAACATGTACTCATATTAATGGGTGTACTGAAAATAAAATATATTTTTACAGGACTTGTTTCATACAGCAGTGCAATATTGTTCTTATTTCTGTAGGTTATATCGGGTTGATTGACTGGAAATGTTGTGATGCGTAAATTTAAAATACCTTTCAGAAGGCTTCCAAATACTGTATAGTCCTGTTCCTCCAAAGTATTGCCCCATGTGTGGCAGGCCTGCGCTAAACCATTCACCTTTGAAATAAATCAGTCCATATTTTTATATAAATAAATAATGAACAATTAACGAAATGGTCTGGACATGGGGTACAAAAAAGTTGGTCAGAGAGAGAGCAATAGATCTGGAAACATCATGACTGAGACCTGCAAAAAGACCCAGGAAATCATGGAGAATGAAAAAGATGAAGACCTAGGCTTTTAGGAGTTCAGATAGAGAAGCACAGGACAGAGATTGGCGAGAATTCATTTCATGTCTAACCCTTTTGAAGGGGAAACCTGATAAAAAAATGCTTACCATGATAATCATGATGTTAGGCATCCAGCCTGACTCGAAGCTTAGTTGAAAAAATTATGATCACTTTCTGCAATATACAGTACACATGATTTGTTCTTTCAACTTTGGTTAATCTAACTAGTGCAGTTTTCACTAAGATTGCTGTGAAAAGTAAAGGTTCAGGAAAAACTACAATAATCAATATTAATCATTTAAATGAAGTCACTTTAAGCCAACTACCAAAGAAGATTTTATTAAAGCCAACTTCCCATAATCCAGAATATAAGGCTACAAATAAAAGTTTTGTTCATGTTATCAAATTCTACGTCATATGTCAACTGAAATAAGTCTTCACTACATTCTTATGAATGGAACTTGCAGTCCTGGGGCGGAGTATTTTTTCATGAATGACTGGGAAATTTTAATGAATGATATAAACATGGCCCAGAACACACCATTTTGGGGCTACAGTCAGGTACCAAAGTTGTGCACTTTATGATTATCATAAAGTTGCCAAAATTTGGTGCCTGACTGTAATTACCTAAAATGGTGTTTCTGGGCCAATGTATACAATGATCTGGAGTTCCCAGTCATTCATTGGTTATACAATCAACAATCAGCCTCTTATGTTCTAAGGAACCTAGACCTCCACAATTACAATTTGAGGACCTCACTCTGTGCACAGTAGTGTTGCCAGCTTGAGTGTATTTGTTAGTTTGAAAATACAAGATGCAACGGGTAGGTACACCAGTGTTTCGTAACTTCAAAAGTACTATATGTAAAATACTATATGCATGGGGAAATGAGAGTCCAGTGATACAAAAACACAGCTGGAATAGACTCCCTAACTTTTGATAGTCACTCAATGTAGGAAAAAAGTCCTGAGACCATTATTATCTGCCATTAGAGACTGAACTCTAACGGCCAGTCTATACTGCGGGCATGCCCATCGGGCACTTGCAGCTCTTTATATTTTCTCTCGCTTCTGAAGCAGTGTTACCAGACAATCTCATCGCTCTGGCTCCATACTCAGTCGGTAGGTAAAGTGGAACGGGTTATGGGAACAGTGTCTCATATAATTCAGTTCCAGTAAACTCAATGATAATTGACAGAGTATAAAATGGTATGTAATCTATCTGTCGGCCTAAGAAACAGGAGATCAGCGCCTGCCCTATGAGCCTACAGAGGCCCACGAGGACTTTAACTTTAACTATACTAAATGTTCTTTTAATACAGCACTGGGCCAAAGTAAGAGGTCTCAATAACTAATGGTATGTTTTCGACCAAGCTGCCTACCCTACCAGTTACAAGGAATATCAGACTGCAGGATTTGAATCCTACTGTAGGGGGAGAGCGGTGATGGTTCGGACATTTTTTTTTTTTAATTTCTCTCTAGAAGTCAGAGTTTAAGGAGCAGTGATTTCCTTGGTATGTCAATGTAGCCTCATCATCCTACATTTACCAGTAAATATATCAAGTCCATATTTTTTACTATACTTGAAGCTATTTATCTTCAAGTACAAGTTTCAAAATGTCGGAATCATCCCTACCCATGGTGATGATTCGGACAAGAGCATGGATGATTCGGACAATTATTATAATTGACATTTACCTTCAAGTCAGATGATAAATGAAACAGAAATACCATACGAAGTGTTTTATTGAAATAATCATAATCAACTTAAAGGATTATTCTCTCCCTTAGTGAATGGCAGCCAGAAAATCTACGATGTTTGCCGAGAATAAATGTTATAGTAGTCTTAAAGAATATTGTGACCTTCAAAACAAAAACTAAACTTGAAATATCCTTGCCACCAAATTCTTAAATGACCAAAATTTACTTGAAATTATTCTCCCCATGAGTAAAAACCAAACATAAATCGTAGCTCAAATACTTGAAATTTGTTGTGCCTAAATATTAAATTTGGCCTAACGAATATTGTGTCCTGCAAAGAAAGGCAAAATTTGAAATACCCCTGCTTTTTTTTCATACTCTGCTGAACTGGGTTTGTTTCAGTTACTGCCTCTTTTACCAATAGTTGCTTCATCCTCAATTTCTGAAATTTAAAACTATTAGCAGAAAATTTCTGTGATTTTCTTAAATAAAAACCTGAAATTCAACCCTCGTCTAAATTGCTGATTAATTTGCCTACATAAACTTTGCTACCTTTTGCTGGATCTATCCCAACAAGAACAAAATCTCCCTCCTCTGGGACTTTATCAGTAAAACCCACTTCTGTGTCTTCTATCTCCTCCTCTGAGATGTCAGAAGAATTATTGTTAAGATCGGCTGTCAAGAGATCTTCAAGATGATGAAGGTCTTCATCACTGGTCTGGGCCTCTGTATCTAACTTTTTTGTATTTTTCTTGCTTTTTAATGTTCTTGAGGTACTCATGTGAGGTTGTTGTGCTTTTAGGTGGTGCAGTTGGCTTTGGCCTACCAGTCACAAAAGCCCTGGCAAAGTGACTTTCTTGAAAGAATCAGTGTAATATGGGTGAATGCCAATGGAATGGAATCCAGACTTGAAATTCACATTTTAATTTGTAATTAGGGGGTTCTATGATGGGTTTATGAAGTGCTTTATAAGGTAAAGGTAATGAGGGGCCAATGAATGCATATACACAAAATATAACTTAAATAACGTTAGTGAAAATCTTCTGTTTCTTTGTTGGAATTCATAATTAGTAAAGGTTTGCTAGGAGGGATGATTCGGACACGTCCGAATCATCCCAACCCTAGAATGTCCGAATCATCCCCCACATATCATAACCATTTGATGACACCCTCAACTTCAAACCCTTGCAGATCACAGGCGGGTAATAGCTACAACATCTTCGTCACATAGTACAAATTCACACCCAAAACTCATAATCAGCTCCCATATCATATTCACTACACCAAAGCTTTTGATTCAGACGCAAAAAATTACATTTTTGAGAAAAACCACAAAAATTACCCTCAATCCTAAAGTAAACGACCCTTCGCAACCAAAGTCCATGTGTCAGTGGCGAACAAACTCTCGCGATTTCACGTGATTTCTCAGAGCTGAGGGACCCTTATTTTTTTATTATTATTCTTTATTGACAAAACATTACATAATTCCATATTTACATTTAGTTTGCAAAAAACAGTGTATTTTTTTTTTTTTATAACAATAACTCATCTGTCCCATACATTATAAAATATTTTGTCCATAAAAAGGAAAATTTTTCTCATTCACAATATCCAGCTACCAATCTAACACCACAAGAAGTCCTCACGTACCAACACCAAAATAGAAAATAACCCTTATTTGATTTGTCTAATTGTTTATTTATTTATTCATTCATTCATTTATCTGTTTAAGCTCTCATTTATTCATCGTAAATCTTTATACTTCAAATATATACTGACACAGGTCAATTAAAAATTTTCCTCTCGAAACAGTGATCAATGTTCGCAAAAAGATTTCTAAATTTTTGCCCTTCGATCTTGACCTTTGACATTCAATAAAACATGTGCTTCACTCTGCAAGTCATTACAGACTTATTCTACACCGTCCTGTCTCTATCCGTAGATCGGGGACATTGTACGTACTCTTGTGAAGGCAATTTTCCAGAAATGTACTGTCCGATCTCACTGTCCGAATCATCACCGCTCTCCCTACATGACACGCAGAGTTAGGCCTGAGGAAGTTGATTCTCAGGACAGTTTTTAAATATTTTTTTTTATTTCATCCTACATAAATTATATTGAAAAAATCATACTTCGATTTAGGACGGGCCTAATAAATGATTTTATTTCATCCTACATAAAGTGTATATTGAAAAAATCCTACTTCGACTTAGGACAGGCCAAAAAAATTATTTTATTTCATCCTACATAAAGTATAATAAAAAAAATCCTACTTCGATTTAGGACGGGCCTAAAAAATTATTTTATTTCATCATACATAAAGTATATTGAAAAATATCCTACTTCGATTTAGGACAGGGCTAATAAATTATTTTATTTCATCCTACATAAGTATATCGAAAAAATCCTACTTCGATTTAGGACAAGCCTAATGAAATAATTTTATTTCATCCTACATAAAGTATATTAAAAAAATCCTACTTCGATTTAGGACAGGCCTAATAAATTATTTTATTTCATCCTAAATAAAGTATATTGAAAAAATCCTACTTTGATTTCAGACAGGCCTAATTAATTATTTTGTTTCATCCTACATAAAATATAATAAAAAAAATCCTACTTCGATTTAGGACAGGCCTAATAAATTATTTTATTTCATCCTACATAAAGTATATTGAAAAAATCCTACTTCGATTTAGGACGGGCCTAAAAATTATTTTATTTCATCCTACATAAAGTATATTGAAAAAATATCCTACTTCGATTTAGGACGGGCCTAAAAAATTATTTTATTTCATCCTACATAAAGTATAATGAAAAATCCTACTTCGATTTAGGACGGGCCTAATGAATTATTTTATTTCATCCTACATAAAGTATATTGAAAAATCCTACTTCGATTTAGGACGGGCCTAAAAATTATTTGATTTCATCCTACATAAAGTATATTTAAAAAAAATCCTACTTCGATTTACGACGGGCCTAATAGATTATTTCATTTCATCCTACATAAAGTATACTGAAAAAACCTACTCCATTGAAATTGGGCCTTCTGTGGGCCTAAAACACTGATGCAAATTAAAGTAATGAAAGTGACAAGAAGAATATATTACCAAATCAATATTATTAGTAGGACAGAGAGGTTCACCTTTGAACGGCTCCCTTTCCGTTTCTACTTTGCTCTGTGCTTCCTAATGTATATCTTTTATATTTAAGTATATTTAAGTCTGTTTAAGTATATTATTTCCAAATCAAACTTCTTTCGAAAGATATGCCAATGATAAATTGTCAGTTATTCATTTCTCTTTATCTTCCAACAGAGAGAGAGAGAGAGAGAGAGAGAGAGAGAAGAGAGAGAGAGAGAGAGAGAGAGAGAGAGAGAAGAGAGAGCTAAGGACTGGGAATAGATAGATACACTAAGAGTTAGAGAAATAAATAGATAAACTAAGAGACTATCGTCCTCTCTCTCTCCTAAGAGGTAGATAAATAGAAAAAAAACTATACCAGGAAATTAAGGAAAGCACAATGGACATTTATTTCCACCTACCAGCATCGATAATGCAAAAAATACCAGCTCATCTGAGGAACATAACAGGAGTGAGCGTAGATGTATTTAATCCTATAAGCTAATATATCTAAGATGCATCCCAGACCATCCAAGACTGGAAGATGCAAAATATACAAGATGCTTATAACTCTGAAGTATAATGAAAAAATCACACTGAGGGACCTTAGGAACCCGAACGAATGATAAATTATGTTAAACATTCATCCTACATAAAGTATAAAAAAAATTTACTTCAAAATCAGGAAAATCGTCCATATGGCCTGATATATAAATGATTTTATTTCATCCTATATTCACAGACAATCCACACACACACACAAATATATGTAAGTATACTGGAAAAATATATATATATATATATATTATAAATGAAGTCTTCTGTGTGGCCTAAAACACTGATGCAAAGTTATCCAGTACAGTCCTGAAAAGTCTTCGAGACGTCTTCTCTTGCAGTCCTGTTCCAGTCTCTTGAAGGATTTTCCATGAGAGACTTCAAGGGTCCCACTCTGCACGGGTTTCCCACCAAGGCGCAGGTGGCATATTCCTTTGATAAGCTTTAGCGCAGCCAAGGAAGATTGGTACAGAAAACAAAAATGTTCCAGCTTGTTTGAAAATATACTTAATATTTTTAATGTTACCCTTGGACGTAATATAAAGGATGCCCGCTTTCAAGAGGACAAATGTCTCCGAAGAAAATTCAGGAAGAACAAATTTGCCTGAGTCTCAAGAAACTTGGCGCTAGGAAGAAACACGACGAAGCAAAGACGAGAGGGTCATAATTTTGGAGACTGAACTTTTGGCCTTATATGAAAACCACGAGGAGATGAAGAGAGAGATGGCGGACCAGATACGCCATCTCGAGGAAGAACGGGACCGCCTCCGTAGAGAAAACGCTGCCAAGGACCAGAAGATAAATCGCCTCGAGAGTAAGCTGAGAGGACAAAATTACACACGGCCCAAACCACCGAGCACAGACCAGGAAGGACTGACCTCTCTTATAGCTGAGATCCTCCACGATGAGATCGTAAAAGAGCTGGAAGAGGAGATAGAGGACATAGCTGACGAGTTGATCGAGGAAAGAATTCAAGAGGAGGTGGACGAAATCCTGCAGGAGAGGCAGGCTGAAAGGAGAGCTAAAAGAGAGTGGGACAGACGCGCCTTTCGAGCCATAATCCTGGAACATAAGATAAGAAGAGCTCAGAGAAAGGCTGAG
Source organism: Macrobrachium rosenbergii (assembly GCF_040412425.1). Classification (NCBI taxonomy): domain Eukaryota; kingdom Metazoa; phylum Arthropoda; class Malacostraca; order Decapoda; family Palaemonidae; genus Macrobrachium; species Macrobrachium rosenbergii. Next base: position 1,137,927 of record NC_089763.1, on the reverse strand, counting down.
AAAGAGTTGAAGAGACAGAGACAGAAATCCAGAAAGCGGCAAGAGAAGGAGGTGAAAGAGAAAGAGGAAGGCCGCAGGAGAATGGATCAGCAGCGCAGTGAGACACATACGGCAGGAAGACAAGGAGAGGAGGGCCCAAGGAAGGCCGAGCAGCAGAGGAGAAAGGAAGACGTGAAGTCTCACATACGTCGAGAGTACCAGGAGATGAAGGCCCAAAAGAAGGCCGAGAAGGAATGGAGAGAAAGAGAACTCCTTCCCATCCAACTGCTGGAAGAGGCACTGAAGAACAACCACAGAGAATGGAAAAAGAAGGTCAAAAGAGAGATGAAGCAGGAAGAGAGGAGAGGAAGGCCCAGAGGAAGGCTGAAGGAGCCAGGAGAAGGAAAGAACTGCGATCCAGGATCGTGCGCGAAGATCTGGA
>NC_089763.1:1102506-1112506 GCF_040412425.1 Macrobrachium rosenbergii | reverse complement strand
GAGGAGAAGCAGCACAGGAAAGGAAGGGAGGTCCCACCCTCCCCTTCAGTCCTTAGCTACTTTTCTCTCTCTCTCTCTCTCTCTCTCTCTCTCTCTCTCTCTCTCTCTCTCTCTCTCTCTCTCTCTCTCTCTCTCTCTCTCTTCTTTCTTCCTTTCTCTGTCTCTTTCTCATTCTCCTTCTCTCTGAGAAGAGAGATAGGAAGAGGAGAAGCAGCACAGGGCAGGAAGGGAGGTCCCACCCCTCCCTTCCAGTCCTTAGCTACTTTTCCTCTCTCTCTCTCTCTCTCTCTCTCTCTCTCTCTCTCTCTCTCTCTCTCTCTCTCTCTCTCTCTCTCTCTCCTTCTTTCTTCCTTTCTCTGTCTCTTTCTCTTTCTCCTTCTCTCTGAGAAGAGAGATAGGAAGAGGAGAAGTGCAACACAGGGCAGGAAGGAGGTCCCACCCTCCCTTCAGTCCTAGGCTACTTTTCTCTCTCTCTCTCTCTCTCTCTCTCTCTCTCTCTCTCTCTCTCTCTCTCTCTCTCTCTCTCTCTCTCTTTCTTTCCCACCCTCTCCCTAGCTCTTTCCTCTCTCTCTCTCCTTCTCTCTCAGAGAGAGATCTGAAGAGGAGAAACAACACAAGAGGAGAGGAAGGGAGGTCCCACCCTCCCTTCAGTCCTAAAGGACTTCCCACTCTCTCTCTCTCTCTCTCTCTCTCTCTCTCTCTCTCTCTCTCTCTCTCTCTCTCTCTCTCTTCTTTCTTTCTTCCTTTCTCTGTCTCTTTCTCTTTCTCCTTCTCTCTCAGAAGAGAGAGAAGAAGAGAAGCACCACAGGGCAGGAAGGGAGGTCCCACCCTCCCTTCCAGTCCTTGGCTACTTTTCCTCTCTCTCTCTCTCTCTCTCTCTCTCTCTCTCTCTCTCTCTCTCTCTCTCTCTCTCTCTCTTTCTCTTCTCTTTCTCTCTTTCTCTTTCTCTTTCTCTCTCTCAGAAGAGAGAGGAAGAGGAGAAGCAACACAGGGCAGGAAGGGAGGTCCCACCCTCCCTTCCAGTCCCTAGCTACTTTTCTCTCTCTCTCTCTCTCTCTCTCTCTCTCTCTCTCTCTCTCTCTCTCTCTTCTTTCTTTCTTTCTCTGTCTCTGTCTCTTTCTCCCTTCTCTCTCAGAAAGAGAGAGGAAGAGGAGAAGAAGCACAGGGCAGGAAGGAGGTCCCACCCCTCCCTTCCAGTCCTTAGCTACTTTTCTCTCTCTCTCTCTCTCTCTCTCTCTCTACTCTCTCTCTCTCTCTCTCTCTCTCTCTCTCTCTCTCTTTCTTTCTTCCTTTCTCTGTCTCTTTCTCTTTCTCCTTCTCTCTCAGAAGAGAGAGAGGAAGAGGAGAAACAGCACAGGGCAGGAAGGGAGGTCCCACCCCTCCCTTCAGTCCCTAGCTACTTTTCCTCTCTCTCTCTCTCTCTCTCTCTCTCTCTCTCTTCTTCTCTTCTTTCTCTGTCTTTCTCTCTTTCTCCTTCTCTCAGAAGAAGAGAGGGAAGAGGAGAACAACACAGGGCAGGAAGGGGGAGGTCCCACCCTCCCTTCAGTCCTAGCTACTTTTCCTCTCTCTCTCTCTCTCTCTCTCTCTCTCTCTCTCTCTCTCTCTCTCTCTCTCTCTCTCTTCTTTCTTCCTTTCTCTGTCTCTTTCTCTTTCTCCTTCTCTCTCAGAAGAGAGAGAGGAAGAAGAGAAGCAGCACAGGGCAGGAAGGGAGGTCCCACCCCTCCCTTCCAGTCCCTAGCTACTTTTCCTCTCTCTCTCTCTCTCTCTCTCTCTCTCTCTCTCTCTTCTTTCTTCCTTTCTCTGTCTCTTTCTCTTTCTCCTTCTCTCTCAGAAGAGAGAGAGGAAGAGGAGAAGCAAACATAGGGGCAGGAAGGAGGTCCCACCCCCCTTCCAGTCCCTAGCTACTTTCTCTCTCTCTCTCTCTCTCTCTCTCTCTCTCTCTCTCTCTCTCTCTCTCTCTCTCTCTCTCTCTCTCTCTTTCTTTCTTCTTTCTCTGTCTCTTTCTCTTTCTCCTTCTCTCTTCTCAAGAGAGAGAGAAAGGAGGAGAAGACAGCAAACACAGGGCAGGAAGGAGGTCCCACCCTCCCTTCCAGTCCCTAGCTACTTTTCCTCTCTCTCTCTCTCTCTCTCTCTCTCTCTCTCTCTCTCTCTCTCTCTCTCTCCTTCTTTCTTCCTTTCTCTGTCTCTTTCTCTTTCTCCTTCTCTCTCAGAAGAGAGAGAGGAAGAGGAGAAGCAACACAGGGCAGGAAGGGAGGTCCCACCCCTCCCTTCCAGTCCCTAGCTACTTTTCCTCTCTCTCTCTCTCTCTCTCTCTCTCTCTCTCTCTCTCTCTCTCTCTTTCCTTCTCTCTCTTCCTCTGTCTCCTTCTCTCCTCCTCTCTCTCAGAGAGAGAGGAAGAGGAGAAAAGCAAAGAAAAGGAAGGGAGGTCCCACCCCTCCCTTCAGTCCCTAGCTACTTTTCTCTCTCTCTCTCTCTCTCTCTCTCTCTCTCTCTCTCTCTCTCTCTCTCTCTCTCTCTCTTTCTTTCTCTTTCTCTGTCTCTTTCTCCTTCTCTCTCTCAGAAGAGAGAGAAGAAGAGAGAGAAGCAACAGGGCAGGAAGGAGGTCCCACCCCTCCCTTCCAGTCCCTAGCTACTTTTCCTCTCTCTCTCTCTCTCTCTCTCTCTCTCTCTCTCTCTCTTCTTTCTTCTCTCTCTCTTTCTCCTTCTCTCTCAGAAGAGAGGAAGAGGAGAGAAAACAGCACAGGGCAGGAAGGAGGTCCCACCCTCCCTTCCAGTCCCTAGCTACTTTTCCTCTCTCTCTCTCTCTCTCTCTCTCTCTCTCTCTCTCTCTCTCTCTCTCTCTCTCTCTCTCTTCTTTCTTTCTCTGTCTCTTTCTCTTTCTCCTTCTCTCTCAGAAGAGAGAGAGGAAGAGGAGAAGCAACATAGGGCAGGAAGGGAGGTCCCACCCCTCCCTTCCAGTCCCTAGCTACTTTTCCTCTCTCTCTCTCTCTCTCTCTCTCTCTCTCTCTCTCTCTCTCTCTCTCTCTCTCTCTCTCTCTCTTCTTTCTTCTTTCTCTGTCTTCTCTTTCTCCTTCTCTCTCAGAAGAGAGAGAGGAAGAGGAGAAACAGCACAGGGCAGGAAGGGAGGTCCCACCCCTCCCTTCCAGTCCTTGGCTACTTTTCCTCTCTCTCTCTCTCTCTCTCTCCTTCTTTCTTCCTTTCTCTTTTTCCTTCTCTCTCAGAGGAGAGATAGGAAGAGGAGAAGCAGCACAGGGCAGGAAGGGAGTTCCCACCCCTCTCTTTCAGTCGTTAGCTACTTTTCCTCTCTCTCTCTCTCTCTCTCTCTCTCTCTCTTTCTCTCTCTCTCTCTGCCTCCTTCTCTTTCTCCTTCTCTCTCAGAAGAGAGAGTAATAATAATAATAATAATAATAATAATAATAATAATAATAATAATAATAATAATAATAATAATAATAATAATAATAAGCTTTATTCCAATATTTACATTGGCTATTAAAATAAATACGAGTTACATTGTAGTTTACATTTAAAAATGAGATATTTACATGTGCCTTCATAAAAATTTACATCATTATAAAACATAAAACATAGATTTACTTTATACAACTTTAAGAACAATAAGAAAGTTGTGACAGGTATAGGTACATCATAAAAGTAATTAAAACATTGAAAATATTGCATAAAAAATAAGAATCTTTTTATATTAGTACTTGAGGCTCAATAATATTCTTACCTTGATAAAATATTTGCTATAAAAGTTACAGCATATCTCTCCATAAATATTAATATTATCTTTAGCATGACTATAACATTTCGATTTCAAAATTAGTTATGAATTACAGGTACTTATAAAACTAGAGTTATGAACATTTATCTTAAAATAGAATCTAAAATTCACAAATATTCTGGTAAAATGGAGTAAAAGTGTAAAAGAGCTCAATTAAAATATACATAAAGTTTTACTATAAAAATTATTTGGACAATAGATACTTTTTCAAATTCAGTTTAAAAGAGTTAATATTAGTTAATGCTTTTAGTTGGTTTGGCAGTTTGTTCCACACCGATGGACCCCGCACAACAAATGCTCTGCTTCCTAGATCAGTGTTGGTTCTTGAAACAAAAAGGTCATCATTAAATCTAGTTTGTCTGTTACGTCTATCTCCAACTCTTATTAGATTAAAAAGCCATGGTGGAATTAGATTATGTAAAATTTTAAAGATCATGACATATAAATCAAATTCAATCTTCTTTTTAATTGTCAGCCATTGCAAATTATTTAAAATTGGAGTTGCATGGTCATACTTCTTGGCTTTCCCATCAATTACTTTTGCTGCAAAGTTTTGAAGCCTCTGCAACCGCTGCAGCTGCTGATTAGTTGTCGAGCCCCAGATCTTTAAACAGTAGTCAAGAATGCTCACGGCAAGAGACCGAACGACCATTCCCCGCATTTCACTATCAAATCGGTCCTTAATTCCATTTAAGTATATTAAAGTACCATTTACCTTCCTACAAACTTCATCTATATGACCGTCAAATAGCATATACTGGTCAAAATATACCCCAAGATTTTTTGCTTTAATGCTTTTCTCAATTGCAAATCCATTGAGATTTATTTTTGTGTCTTCAGGAATTTGGGATATGAACTGCCTAGAGCCAATAAATATACATTTAGTTTTAGATTCATTAATATTTAATCCATTAATTTGAAAATAACATCTCGCCATTTCTAATATTCTTTCTGCTCTTACTATCAAGTTATTTAGTTCATTTATAGTTCCAGTCATTAGAAGTTGACTGTCATCTGCGAATTGAACCAAGATGCAGTCTCGTACAGCAGTAGCCATATCATTTATATAAATTAGGAAAAGTATTGGCCCCAAGATAGATCCCTGTGGAACTCCGAATTCTACTGGTTTAGGGGAGGATATAACATCGCCTAATCTCACTGACTGGTAACGATTTTCTAGATAGTTTTTAAACCAGAGAGGGTAAATTTTTAATTGTGTACATTTATGAAGTAAAATGTTGTGGCTAACGCTATCGAAAGCTTTAGAAAGATCCAATAGAATAAGTAAAGATATCTTTTTGTCGTCGATATTCCTGTAAATAGTTTCTGTAACTTTCAACAACGCAGTTTCAGTAGAGAGATGAGACCTAAATCCATGTTGAGTGTGGGACAGTAAATCATTTTCCTCGAGATATTTTATGAGTTGAATTGACACAATCTTTTCTAGAATTTTAGATATGATGGGCAAAAGTGATATTGGTCTGTAATTCTCCACATTATCTGCATCACCACTCTTAAAAAAGGGCAGAACGTGGGGCAACTTCCAATCGCTTGGATAAAGGCAAGTCACTATAGAGGTATTTACTATGACAGTTAAGTAAAACGCAATTATCGGTAAGGCGTCCCGAATGAAGCGGAGGGATATCAAATCAGATCCATAGGCTCCCGTGTCATTAAGCTCCCCAACCACTAAAATAACTGTTTCGACATCAACTGGCTGTGGCCTAAAAAAGTCATTAAAATTCTCATTAACTATATTCGACTCATTACTTAAAAGTTGTGAAGTGTTGTTTCTATCTAGATTTTGCTGAGATTTTTCAAAGGCTGTCCTACCAACACTTGAGAAATACTGGTTGAACTCTTCTACTTTTTCCTTCTTATCATTATAATCAGGTAAAAGGGTATTATTGTTTTTGGGGATCATTTCACGAACTATTTTTCATTTATTAGAGAGAGAGAGAGAGAGAGAGAAGAGAGAGAGAGAGAGAGAGAGAATCCCCTGATCACAACAAAAGTTTAATGGTCTCAGAAACAAAAAAACTATGCGACCGAAAACCTTGTTGTTTACGTAAACTTGACGAGAAAAGTTAATCCATTGTTAGGATGAATTTTGTGCACGAGAGCACAAAGACCCAGCGGAAATTTTATTCTGGCCTTCATTCTAAAGTGAAAGTTGGACCCAGCACAAAGGCGACCCATGAAAACGTGAAGGAGAAAAAACATTAAGAAAACACCGGAGTTATTATTGAAAGTCAATACTGGGAGTTTTAGGAAATCAAAATGGTAGTTTTCAGTTTTCTGTAAAAGAAAACTACTGTGACGGCTTTGTCTGCCCGTCCGCACTTTTTCTGTCCATCCTCAGATCTTAAACATTACTGAGGCTACTGGGCTGCAAATTGGTATGCTGATCATCCACCTTCCAATCATCAAACGTACCAAATTGCAGCCCTCTAGCCTCAGTAGTTTTTGTTTTATTTAAGGTTAAAGTTAGCCATAATCTTACTTCTGGCACCATTATAGGTAACAACAACACGAGTCACCACCGGACCGAGTGATAAAACTATCCAATTAGGCCTTCCTCTAATATCATCAGTATTTACAGCAGAATTAGCAGCCATACAAGTGGCTCTCAAGATTATAACAAAAAAAGGAATTCCTTCAGCACTCATATTGAGCGACTCAATAAGTGCAATTGAAGCAATAGGATCATTTAAATCAAATAATCACCTTGTCCAAAATATACAACGGGAAATACATCAGTTAATTACAAACGGCCTTCAAATTCAAATTTGTTGGATCCCAGCCCATGTAGGCATTGAGGGTAATGAGAAAGCAGATAAAGCTGCAAAATTGGCTTGTACAATCCCCCAACTACTATGAAAGCCCCCATATCAGACTGGCTAGCATCAGTTAAACCCTTAATTTATAGGGACTGGCAAAATGATTGGACAAATATACCCCCGCAAAACAAACGAAAACAAATTAAGAACGAAGTTAAAAGTGGCATTCTTCTACCCAAAAGCAAAGAATTAATGAGGTTATTTTAACAAGACTCAGAATAGGACACTCCAGACTCACACATGGTCATCTGATGTCAACTCACACACAAACCCAATAACTTGTGAAAGATGTAACATCCCAATAACAATCAAACATATCTTGATTGACTGTCCCAGATGGCATCATGAAAGAAAGTCTTATTTACAAAATAAATCAATAAAGGATATTCTAGCAGAAGGTAATAACTTTTCAATTAATAATATCATTCTCTTCTTAAACAAAATTAAATTGATAAGTAAAATATAATCTCCCCCCCTTTTTTTTATTTTTTTTTTTTTTTATCTTTTTTTTCTTCTCGATTTTTTTTCTAATTCCCCCCTTTTTTTATTATTTATTTATTTAGTTAACTACTTAATTTTTTATGTACTCTTTCCCCCATTCTTTTCCCAGCCCGAGAAGAACCCTAAAAGAGTTCAGAGGTCTGGTTAAACAAATCATTTATAACTAACTAACCCCCGGACCGTGGCTGGACTTCATGGGCCGCGCTGTACAGAAAACTCGATTGCGCCGAAGAAACTTCGGCGCATTTTTTACTTGTTTGTTGTTACGGAAATTAAGGGAAAATGTTACATCTATTTTACATTCAGAAGAAAGTCAGCACGATGCAGTGACCCCAACATCCATCAACACGGATGTTCAGATGCTAATTTAAACACCCAGTGAACTCAATTCCACACATACAGGCATATACGCACACAACACAAACACACACACATACATGTATGTATGTATGATTATGATTTTGTATGTATGTGTATTATATGTGTATATATATATATATATATATATATATATATATATATACACATACACACACACATATATATATATATATATATATATATATATATATATATATATATATATATATATATGTGTGTGTGTGTGTGTATATATATATATATATGTATCAGCACACTCAAAAGCCAAGTACCATAAACACTGTGCGAAACAATAAAAACGAGAGAGAGAGAGAGACTACCAAGTCTCCAATATAAGTCAAGTCGTAATGATACTCTCAAAAGACAAGGACCACGGCGAGTTAACCAAAAAGAAGAGAAACCACCCCAGTTTCCAGAGGAGAAAAACCTGTCCAGTTACGTGAAGGTCGTTGAATAAAAACAACGAACAGATTTCGTAACGCTGACTTGACACACGTACGATACGAGATTGGACTTGTACTTCTGAGAAAATATTCACCTCAGCTTCCACTAAAACCTCTCTCTCTCTCTCTCTCTCTCTCTCTCTCTCTCTCTATTCTCTCTCTCTTATTTCACTCAACTTTCGCCATCTTGCCCGGCTCAATTATCCGGCTCATTTTTCGTTTGAGCGGGATCCGTCCATACATTCTCTTACACATGTGCAAGGAATAAGTCTTTCTGGGGAGGGAGAGAGAGAGAGAGAGCGTTGCCCCTTTCGAGAACTCAAGTCAATTTTCCTCGTAAAGCATTTTGCTTGAAATCTTTGTCAAGTCTTATGTTTGTCGAAGTCTTCACTTATAAATTGTCTTATCAGTATTTTTTGCCTTTATTACACTTACGATAGTTTTTTTTTTCTCGTAAGAAAGCGCTTCTTTGTTCGCGTGCCTGCGCACCTGCACAAGTACGGGTTAATTTGTAATGCTGATATTTGACGGATTTCAAATTTCTAGCAATTTTCTCAGCCATCGCGCTCCTTCGAAGTAGTGAAATTTGATCCCCACTCGGCGTCTGGGGATTGCTGGAGTCTAAACTCTCTCTCTCTCTCTCTCTCTCTCTGTCTCTCTCTCTCTCTCTCTCTCTCTCTCTCTCTCCAAAAGCTTCACCTTCTTCTTCGCCCGAAATAAGATTTACGTCTTGAAGTTCGAGAGAGAGAGAGAGAGAGAGAGAGAGAGAGAGAGAGAGAGAGAGAGAGAGAGAGAGAGAGGTGGAGGAGGAGGGGGATTAAAACATCCATCTCAAATCACTTTCTGGAACTAAAACCAAAATAAGGTGAGAGAGAAGTGGCCTTGTTGTTGTTAACCTAAGAGGGCGTAAATTTCCTCTTGCCTTTTCACTGGAGTGTTTGTTGCTTGCTCTCTCTCTCTCTCTCTCTCTCTCTCTCTCTCTCTCTCTCTCTCTCTCTCTCTCTCTCTCTCTCCAAAAATCTTCACCGTCCTCTTCGCCCATTTCAGATTTCCGACGGAAACGAAAATGGGGCCACATTAGGCCCTCTCACTCCCCAAACACAGCAGCAGAAACATGGCCCTCTGGTTCCCAAAAAAGGAAGAGCGGTAGTTGCCTGGTACAACACTCGTCATTCAGGAAGAGAACAGACAATTTCTTCCAAGAAATGACCTCTGTGACAACATCCCTGCCGTGGAGACATTTTTTCAGTTTACTTAAAACTATTTCTTTTATGAATTCGTGTCTTTTCTTATGTTCTCTCTATTTAGGAATGTTTCTCTAAGCCTTTCTAAAAATCAATTATTTAAATTGTCTATATATCTATCTATCTACATATCTACATTTTTTATGTAGTATTTTTTTATAAAGACCTCTTTTTTATGTTCTTTCTAAGAACGTTTCTCTAAGGGTCACAATTTAGTTCCCTTAAACATGTAATCGTCTCTGTCTCAATATCCATCTATCTATTTAGTTACCTACCTGAAAATGGAAGTGCTGGGGAAACGTAGGAGAGGATGGCCTAAGTTAAGTTAAGTATACCTTATTTAACCAGACCACTGAGCTGATTAACAGCTCTCTTAGAGAGGGCTGGCCCGAAGGATTAGACCTACAGCTTACTGTGGAATCCGAACCACATTACAGAGAGAAATGAATTTCTATCACTAGAAATAAATTCCTCTAATTCTTCATTGGCCGGCCGGGGACTCGAACTCGTTCCTAACAGAGTGCTACCGAGAACTCTACCGACTCGTCCAACGAGGCACTTAGGATGGCCCAAGCCCTGGAGAGACTGCATAAGAGAAGCCAAAGAGAAATGAAGGAGCAGATGAGCGGAGGACACAAGAGAGAAACACCTGGAAAAGGCTCATTAAAAACAGCGACCCCGATTAAGGACTAAGCGGATAAGAAGATCTATATGTCTATCCTATATATCGAGCACTGACCACTTTTCTGTAGCTCTGTCTGTCTGTAAGAAGAAAATCTGTCTATCTATCATATATATCTGGTA
>NC_089763.1:1065006-1100006 GCF_040412425.1 Macrobrachium rosenbergii | reverse complement strand
CACACAGCCATACGAACGAGTCTCCAAACTTTATGACCACAAGCAACGCCGAAAAGACCACAACCACAAGCCCACGTCCCCGCATTCCAATCTCCCAACTTTATGACCACAAGCACCTCCGAAAAAGACCACAACCACACGGCCACGTCCCCGCATTCAAATCTCCAAACTTTATGACCACAAGCACCGCCGAAAAGACCACAACCACACGGCCATGTCCCTGCATTCAAATCTCCAAACTTTATGACCACAAGCACCTCCGAAAAGACCACAACCACACCCAAAATCTCAAACTTTATGACCACAACACCTCGGCAACCACACGGCCACAACCCCCTGCATTCAAATCTCCAAACTTTATGACCACAAGCACCGCCGAAAAGACCACAACCACACGGCCACGTCCCCGCATTCAAATCTCCAAACTTTATGACCACAAGCACCTCCGAAAAGACCACAACCACACGGCCACGTCCCCGCATTCAAATCTCCAAACTTTATGAACACAAGCACCGCCGAAAAGACCACAACCACACGGCCACGTCCCCGCATTCAAATCTCCAAACTTTATGACCACAAGCACCTCCGAAAAGACCACAACCACACGGCCATGTCCCCGCATTCAAATCTCCAAACTTTATGACCACAAGCACCTCCGAAAAGACCACAACCACACGGCCACGTCCCCGCATTCAAATCTCCAAACTTTATGACCACAAGCACCTCCGAAAAGACCACAACCACACGGCCACGTCCCTGCATTCAAATCTCCAAACTTTATGACCACAAGCACCGCCGAAAAGACCACAACCACACGGCCACGTCCCCGCATTCAAATCTCCAAACTTTATGACCACAAGCACCTCCGAAAAGACCACAACCACACGGCCACGTCCCCGCATTCAAATCTCCAAACTTTATGACCACAAGCACCTCCGAAAAGACCACAACCACACGGCCACGTCCCCGCATTCAAATCTCCAAACTTTATGACCACAAGCACCTCCGAAAAGACCACAACCACACGGCCACGTCCCCGCATTCAAATCTCCAAACTTTATGACCACAAGCACCTCCGAAAAGACCACAACCACACGGCCACGTCCCCGCATTCAAATCTCCAAACTTTATGACCACAAGCACCTCCGAAAAGACCACAACCACACGGCCACGTCCCCGCATTCAAATCTCCAAACTTTATGACCACAAGCACCTCCGAAAAGACCACAACCACACGGCCACGTCCCGCATTCAAATCTCCAAACTTTATGACCACAAGCACCTCCGAAAAGACCACAACCACACGGCCACGTCCCCGCATTCCAATCTCCAAACTTTATGACCACAAGCACCTCCGAAAAGACCACAACCACACGGCCACGTCCTCGCATTCAAATCTCCAAACTTTATGACCACAAGCACCTCCGAAAAGACCACAACCACACGGCCACGTCCCCGCATTCAAATCTCCAAACTTTATGACCACAAGCACCTCCGAAAAGACCACAACCACACGGCCACGTCCCCGCATTCCAATCTCCAAACTTTATGACCACAAGCACCGCCGAAAAGACCACAACCACACGGCCACGTCCCCGCATTCAAATCTCCAAACTTTATGACCACAAGCACCGCCGAAAAGACCACAACCACACGGCCACGTCCCCCGCATTCAAATCTCCAAACTTTATGACCAGTTGGCTCCGAAAAGACCACAACCACACGGCCACGTCCCCGCATTCAAATCTCCAAACTTTATGACCACAAGCACCTCCGAAAAGACCACAACCACACGGGCACGTCCCCGCATTCCAATCTCCAAACTTTATGACCACAAGCACCTCGAAAAGACCACAACCACACGTACGGCCCGACATTCAAATCTCCAAACTTTATGACCACAAAACCTGAGAAAAGACCACAACCACACGATATCCGGCCCGATATTCCAATCTCCAAACTTTATGACCAAAACACCTCGAAAAGACCACAACCACAGGCCAACGTCCCCGATTCCAATCTCAAACTTTATGACCACAAGCACCTCCGAAAAGACCACAACCACGGGGCCATGTCCCCGCATTCAAATCTCCAAACTTTATGACCACAAGCACCGCCGTAACCCCAACCCCATCATCCACGTCCCTGCATTCCAATCTCCAAACTTTATGACCAAAGCACCTCCGAAATACCACAACCACACGGCCACGTCCCGAGCAGCATTCCAATCGTCAGCAAACTTTATGACCACAAGCACCTCCCCTGGAGACCACAACCACACGATGGATGTCCCCGCATTCCAATCTCCAAACTTTATGACCACAAGCACCGCCAAAAGACCACAACCATGGACGGCCACGTCCCCGCCACCCCAATCTCCAAACTTTATGACCACAAGCACCGCCGAAAAGACCACAACCTGGAAACGGCCACGTCCCCTTTTCAAATCTCCAAATCCACCGAATCGACAACATTCTCCCCATCGAAGTCGAATTTTGCCTGATAAAAATTTACCGTTTTATATTGAAAAAGTTTCTGAATTATTTCTCCATTAAATCGGATTACTTTAAACCTCGCCACAGCTTCGTTTAGCGCCAATTCGCAAAATAGTAGTGAGACCTGTTAAGGTGGAGGGTGGGGAGGGGTGGAGCCTCAGAATCACGAGTAACAGATGCTAAAAGAAAAATCCCCTTCCTTGAATCATTATAAAATTTGCAGCTATTAGTAACGATAAACCTGAAATTGGTAATGATGATTATATATTTCTAATGCTTTTGTTTTAATATGGATTTTTGTTAATGCTTTGAGGTCATGAAATGTGCTGGATTCTAAAGACAGAAATTTACGTTATCTGGCTCGTCGACAAAGAAAATAAATAATTAAACACATGAATAGTAACCATAATAATAATAATAATAACCTCGCCCCGATGCCCTGAACGCATAATAATAATAATAATAATATTTATTATTAATATTATTAACAAACAAAAACATCTTTCAGTTTTCTTCTGAAGATGGAAAGAGAAACCCACAAGATTCTTGTGTATAACTTGTTTACTGGTAAATATTTACATATTACTTTGATCCTGGTTATGCACAACCAGGTCCTAACAGGACCCTTTTTCAAGAGATGAGGTAGTCAGGCTGGTTCAAGGCCCAGCAATCTTGAACCAGCCTGAGGATGCCTCATCTTTGAAAAAGGGTCACATGACCAAAGTGCGTTTCTCAAAATATTTCCCAGTAAACGCCCATACACAAGGAGTGGGTTTCTCTTTAATTATTATTATCATTATTATTATTATTATTATTATTATGAGGAAAAGATGAAATAATAAATAAAAATTCAACACACTTACGAAATCAGCGGTCAAAAATTTTACCATCTGACGAAGACGAAAGAAAACCAACGACACAAATTCTGGGAAAAGGACCTCCACCCCACGGCCTCAGAAAAATTTTGGCGACCCCCCAGCACATACTTCAAAATTCAGAAATTAAATCGAAATTCTTCTCTTCATCTCTCAGCTCTCTCTCTCTTTGCTGAGGACTTCAAAGGAAATAAAACTGGAGGAAGGACCAATCAGAAGATCCTACTCCCCAGTTTCTGGACGAATTATTATCGTCCGGAAGAGTCCTCCCCTAAAATTTATGGAACAGCCTCAGGTTCCAGAAAGAAAAAGAAAGTCAAAGGATGACCAATATAATTGGATGAAACTGCCGACGGTACCTAGAATAGAGACCTGAGAGAGAGAGAACGAGAGAGATTGAATATTGAGAGAAAAGACTTCCAATATTAAGATTTTCCAACAGAATCTTGGCGATCTAAACTATTAAATGTGAGCCTGAAAAGTTAATCTTGAGAGAGAGAGAGAAAGACACTATATAAGAGAAAGAGATAATAGAGCCATCCTTTTTAATTAACCATAAATTGAAAATTCTAGCGATCCCAAATTATCAAATGTGAAGAAAATGTTAAACTTAGAGAGAACAAACAAAAGTTCTTTCAGTTTTTCTTCTGAGAGATGGAGAGAGAGACCCACAAGATTCTTGTGTATAACTTAACATTACCGTTACTTAAAATTGACATGAAGAGTTAAAATTAACATTAAGAGTTAAAAGTAACATTAAAGGCCCAGAATTAAGAAATATAAAGCAAAACGCTAAATACTAGAGCTGAAACTAAACAAAGCCTTACGCAAATGAAACTGGTGTGAAACACAGGAAAATCAAATTATTTTAAGAGACTGAAATAAAGACAAACAATAAAAATAAATGAACAAAACACAAAATTTGGATCAACAACATCCAAACTGAACCCAGACGAAAGAAACTCTAGAATTTTCTAAGATTTGACCTCCAAACCTTCTCTCAAAGAAATTTTTGAGGGGAAATCCCTTTAGAAGATTAGCCACTAAAATCCCTTCTCTTTTCTGGACTTTGAATTATCATCTCCCGGAAAAAAACTGGAGCCAGACAGACCAATGGGCAACCCTCAATTCCCACCTGCCTTTCTGGACGAGATTATTATCGAGAGAAGAGAGAGGAGAAGAGATTTATGGAACAGCCTCAGGTTCCAATTGGGTGACAAAAGGAAAGTTAAAAACGGAAAAACTGTAATTGGATGAAACTTCGAAGAACAGACGAATAGATTGGAGGGGGAAGAGGAGGAGGAGGAGGAAAAAGAGGAGAGAAAAGGAGTTTGTAAACTAAGAAATGAGGGACATGTTAATCTTGAAATAGAGAGAAACTGATAAAGTGGAATTGGCAAAAGAAAAAAGATGAGAAATAAAGCATAACTAAACAAAAAGGAATGGAGGCAAGGGAAAGTGGAAAAAAAATAGTTAAGAGATGAATGGTTACCGTAGGAAAATCGACATGAAGAGAAATCGTGATTAAGGATTAAGAGTTAAAAGTAACAAATATTTAAACACTCAAGAATAAGAAAAAATATTTACTAATATAAACAAAGAAATCTTCAAAATGAAATCAGTATCTGAGAAACAATTCTTCAACAAAACAAAAAACATATAAAAATATAATGAAAAAAAACACAACAATTGAGATGGAAGAAATCCAAACTTGGTCACAGGAAAATGTAACTAGGAAGGGAAACCTAATCCCAAATATAATTTGCAAGAGGCAGCCTTGTGTGAAGATTTGCAAGGGAATCTCGCCCATTCTTCATTACTCATCTCCCGGAAAAGACACGAGATTCAGGACAGACATTCAACCCTCATTCATGACCTGAGAGAGAGAGAGAGAGAGAGAGAGAGAGAGAGAGAGAGAGAGAGAGACTCTGTATATAAAACTTTTAAGCACAAAAAAACGGCAATGAAATCACCTGAAATTCAATAATTAATGGCATTAAATATCTATTTCTTGCGTTTTCACATTTTTCGAATTTATGGGAAAAATGATAAAAGTTATAACAGCTATGACAGCTATAATATTGTAAGAGGAACCAAATTTACCTAAAAAAAGAATTATTTTGATAATAATAATAATAATAATAATAATAATAATAATAATAATAATAATAATAATAATAATAATAATAATAATAATAATAATTTGTTGAACAAAATGCTGCATTTTGCAAATTGATTTTATACTGAGTTTTCTCAATTCTTCTAATATTTTGCTTTTCCTGCACATCAATATTATTAGTCAATAATTGTCTAATGTTCATATTTTGATGGATAAAACAGCGTATTTCTTTCAGTAGAAATTCTTTATTTTAAAGCATTTCTTCTTTTTTTTCTTTTTCTGACGTCTGTCTGGCATTTTTAGTTTTTCTGTCGACATGTTTCTACCAGAAAAAGTACTAAAAATACCAGACAGACGTCAGAAAAAGAAGAAACACCACCGAAAATACCATCACGAAAATCTACGAATTTACATCCCAGGTTTCAGTAACCTGCTGTAATGCTTTAAAATAAAGAATTTCTGCTGAAAGAAATACGCTGCTTCATCCATCAAAATATGAACATTGGACAATTACTGACTAATATTGATGTGCGGGAAAAGCGAATTATTAGAAGAATTGAGAAAACTCAGTGTAAAATCAATTCGCAAAATGCAGCCATTATATTCAACACCACTTGCCTCAAAGAGGGTCTTCTTCCTTCGTATAATAATAATAATAATAATAATAATAATAATAATAATAATAATAATAATAATAATAATAATAAATATATATATATATATATATATATATATATATATATATATATATATATATATATATATATATATATATATATATATAAATCAGTTCATCTAACTTATAACAAAAGTTATTAAACAAAATAATTAATGATTTATAACAGCAAAATCAACGAAAGTCATAATACTCCAATATTTATCTTAATCTTCACTGGATTACTTTTAAAATGCCTCTCTCGTAAAATATCTGAGCAAATGTACTTTGCCTTTTATTCAGTAGAAAATGAAAAAATCATTTACATTTCACTGTAGAATAAAAGATGATCTCTAACAAATGATCATAATGCACAATAAATTCATTTTCATAAACTCTTACATATGAATTGTCACCAAACTTTGAATTATAGCCTAATTATTATTCGACTGCTAATAAGGAAACTTTCTTGTCCGCTCAATTTCTTCACTTTATAGCAGCCGTGATGGGCATCGGTAGCGTCTATACCAATAAAAGCACAAGAAAGACAAGCTGATATCAAGCAGTCTGCTTAGATCAAACATAGACGAACGATGAGCTTTCAATCATTGTTTTATCTCTTTAATGTAGCCCAGGCCACACGTAGACCTATGCTCGCATCACAACACTCCCTAAAAATATACCTGGGTATAGTTTGGCATGCTTTAGATTTTTTCAATTCTTCTTTAAAACATACTTGGTTTTTTGTGAATAATTTTAACCTAGCATTTGTGTATGAATTAAATGCTATAAAGTTGATTTAATAGCTGGTTGGTATAAAATGATAACATTTATAAAGTGAAAAAGGTATTACTAATCATAATAATGTCCATTATTGCAATTAATACGATTATTATCATTTCCTCTCTACTGTTGTTCATGTTTTTATCTGTTATCATTGGTTTTTATACCAGTACAAGATAAATTATATTATATTTAGTTTTACTATCAACCCTTCAATACACACACACACACACACACATTTATCTTATTGATTATTATTGGGGTGCTCAGCTCTGAAGAGGTGCCAGCGCTCATAATCCTCTCTTGCAGAACCTACAGTACACCAAGATGGAAACAACATATACCTTCACAGAGCTGAGCTCTCCAAAAATAATGAATAAGGCTGTAGACGTGTGTTGAAGGGTTGATAGTAAAATTAAATATATAATTTATCTTGACCTAATATACAAACCAATGATAATACATAAAACATGAGCAACAGCAGAGAGCACGGAAATGATAATAGTATTATTAACTGCAATAATGATCATCATTATGATTAGTATTACACAATGAGTTTTCTTGAAGCTTTTTCCCGAACTATCTTTGCGGCTCTCAGCTACTGAAAAAGTGCGAGCGCCGATAACCTTCTCAAAAGAAATCTACGTGTTTATATATATTTATCAACGCTCCCACTTTTTCAGTGGCTGAGCGCCTCAAAAATAGTAGCCGATTATTGCAGCAGCGACAAGGAGCAAAGCACTCGGAGCACTTAGTAGCCATATATTTTTTATTTGATTTCTTTATATGAAGTTTTTATATTAAATTCAGCCAAACTCGAACAGTAACCACTGTTTTTGACAATCTTGTGAAAGAACCCATAATTCTATATTTAACTTTGGTCTACAGACTTGAATCGTGTAACAAATTAAATTTAAAAAGCGAATAAAAAAGTCACGAGTGACAAAAGCAAATCCCAGGTCGTGTCCCCTGTGCCAGGTAAGAGAGGAAGCTCCAATTTCTCTCTGGTTTCTTCCTATTCCTCTTCTTCTTCAGCCAAAGGAAGGAAGGAAGGAGATCTTCTTCATCCTCCATTCCCTCAAACTCCAGTTGTGCCTCTGTCCACGATGGAAGGAAATAAATAATAACATGGTGATCAGTCGACTTAAGCGGGTCGTAACCACAGCCTACCTGGCGTGTGACAGGGACCGGCCATATTGAAAATCATGGTCCAACTCATAGTACTACTCTTATACTGCAGAGACGTAACACTACGGCAACTTTTCGTTTCATTTCTCGTTTCATTATTAAAATAATACGTAATTTTTACGGATATATTAACCATCACTGCAAGGCATATTTTTTCGGAATACTTCTGTTCTGAGGTTTATTGTAGTTCAAGTAAAGAATTTTGCGTTCAATTCTGTATAATCTCAGATATCTAATTTCATTAGAAAAACTTACTTCCTCATTAAACACTCAGTATTCTATATACATAAAAGTAACTATGCTCACTCTTATAAAAAAAGAAAAATCCTAAAAAGTTGACTTATAGCCTATGAAGTACAGAATTTTGAATGAAAAAATCATGGACTTTAATCGGTATACATCTAAAATAATACATTTTTACTTGTGAACTATTTCGAAAGTATAAAGTAGACTGCAGCACCTATATATACAGTATATATATATATATATATATATATATATATATATATATATATATATATATATATATATATATATATATATACTGTATATATATGTATTATACATACATATATATATATATATATATATATATATATATATATATATATATATATATATATATATATATATATATACATACAGATAGATAGATTATGATTTTTTCCCACCATACTAGGCGTCTTGCAAACAAAACCGACGACAGAAAACCTAGCAGCCATTTCTTTGGAACGATGCTGAGAAAGAACTGTTACATAAGAAAAGCCATAAACGCCTTCCAGCAATTGTTTCAGTATTTACAATGCCATTAGCGGCTGCCAATGGAGAATCAAACACTACAGTTTTTTTTTTCAGGCGCTGGAAACACTTGCTTGATTGTGAAATCAATTCGGTTGGTGATCGTCCGTCAGATGTTGCAGCAGCTTATTCCATTGAGGGTTTTATACACAGGAGCCCAGAATATTTCTTTCCCACCCGTCCACGTTCTTTTTCGCATAGATGATAATACATCAACTGTACCGACATTAGTACCGATGCCAAACAAATAAAGGTAATGATTGATGAATATAAAATCTATACATCTACAGATCCATATCCGCATCAGTTCATATATATATATATATATATATATATATATATATATATATATATATATATATATAATATAATATATATATATATATATATATATATATATATATATATACATAGACTATATATATATATAATATATATATATATATATATATATACATATATATATATATATATATATATATATATATATATATATATATATATATATATATATATATATATATATATATAGAGAGAGAGAGAGAGAGAGAGAGACTTCGTAAATAAAACTTTTAAGCAAAAAAAAAAAAAATTGGCAATAAAATCACCTGAAATTCAATAATTAACGGCATTAACTATCAGGACAGTTATATTTTTTGAAGAGGAACCAAATTTACTTTTAAAAAGAATTTGACAATAATAATAATAATAACAGAACATTAAAATATAAATAAAAACAAAAGAGCATTATATATATAATATAAATATATGTATATATATATATATATATATATATATATATATATATATATATATATATGTATGTATATATATAAATCATAGTTCATCTAATTTATAACAAAAGTTATTAAACAAAATTAAAAATAGCAACGATTAATAACAGCAACATCAACGAAAGTAATAATACTCCAATATTTATCTTAATCTTCACTGGATTATTATTTTTAAAACGCCTCTCTCGTAAAATATCTGAGCTGATTTATTTTGCCTTTTATTCAGTAGAAAATGTAAAGATCATTTACATTTCACTGTAGAATAAAAGATGATCTCTAATAAATGATGATAATGCACAACAAGTTCATTTTCACAAACTCTGCATGTGAATGGATTGTTACCAAACTGTGAAGTGTAATTATTACTCGACTGCTGTTGCCACAACGCGGACAGATGAGGATTTCCGCGGACGAGATGTGGCCCTGAGGAGAAGATTGCAGAGCCGAGACCCGCACTCAGCAAACATGAGGACCTCGGTCCGCAGCTTGATTTTTTCTTTATCGTCAAGTCTTAAATGGTATTTTTCTGAATCCAGTTTTTCCAACTTTTAGTTTCTTCTAATAGAACAAAGTTCTTGCACAGAAAATGTGTTTCTTTTGACACACCTGACATATTATTAATTGCTTGCATTCCGGTTTTTGAAGAAAACGTTAGTAAATTTGAAAATGTATATAAGATTAGTGATTACGCCTCTGTTTGATATTCAGATTTTCTGCTCAGTGAACATGTGCTAATAGCGTTAGGCCTAAACTACATATACGAAGAATTCCAAGTTTTGAAATAAAGCCACGATGAATGCCATGACTGAAAGTAGTCATATGTTATAAAGCGTTATGTAATTTACAAAATGAGATGATCCTGATTTGAAGGAAATATGTTAAAATAAGAGGATCATGAAAGGAAGGTGATGGAGGCTTTTGTGCTAGTTTCTCAGTGGTTTACAATGCCCCCAAACTTCACTAATGTAAGTGTAGACGTATGTTAGAAATCTGCCAGTGTATCTTATCATTAATAAAGTCAACTGTTTCACTACACATAACTGTTTCTTTAAGTGAGTGCAGTGGTTTAAAGCCCCTAAATCTCGCCATAATAAACGTTTCTAAGCGATGTCAGGCAGGGCAGCCGATCGAGGCTACGGCCTACCCCAACGCCAAATCAAAGTCCTTCAAAAGAAGGCATCGTGCTTACCCCATATAAGAAATGGGAAAAAGCACGTTAAACGAAGAAGAAAAAAAACGAAGAAGTTGGTTTAACTATATAGTGCAGAATGTAGGGAAAAGAAAAACAAACGAAATACAACTGCTCTTAGGAGGGGAATAGCTTGCAGCAGCTCATTAGAACATTTTAGTTTTGCAATATAATTAAAACATTTCAATCTGTCCTGAAGCCATAGTGTCACAGATAATAATCATAATTGTAAAACGATGATCATTAAATATATAGGTAAGTAACGTACCTATACATACACACACACACACACACACACACACACACACACACACACACACACACACATACATATATATATATATATATATATATATATATATATATATATATATATATATATATATATATATATATATATATATATATATATATATATATATATATATATATATATATAAAATATTATGACTGTCTAAATTACGCTTCGGTGTTTTCTATTTTTCTATACTTCTCCAGGTTTTTCAGTGACAACCAAACGGAAATTTCGTGATGCTGGGCTGCATGAGACTACGTTTGAGGAGTGGCCGAGTAATTGTAGAGATGATGCATACAAAGCAAGATGCCTAGTATGTAACCTCTCATTCTCCGCTGAAATCTCTTCCCTGAAAAGGCGGCACAGGGATAGACTGAACCACACCAGAAATATGTTACTTCAAGAACGTGGACCAGATAATGCGCTGGTGAACTTTAACACGAGTGTCGAGAAAGCTGAAGTTAAGATAGGTCTATTTCGTGCTGATCGTAACATACCACTTCTGACTGTTGACCACTTAGAGGACCTCTTAACTGACATAGCTCCAGTTTATAAAATAATTCGATCATTAAGACTAGAAAGAACAAAGGCTACCAGAATAGTGAAAGATGTTGCGAATTTCTCACATTCAGAGCTTACTGAATTATTAAAGTTGACAAAATTTTCACTGATAGTCGATGAAACCGCCGACATCACAAATTCTAATGCTGTGCTACCCTAGCTAAGTTTTTCAACAAAACGAGTTTCACAATGGAAAGTAGTCTTCTAGACCTAGTCAAAGTATTTGATGGGAGTAGTAATGCAAGGGGCAGCACTGGATAAAATCTATTTGATACTGTTAAGAATTGTCTCACTGAAAATGGTATTCCAATGGAAAACTTGATAGGCTTTGCTACAGATGGTGCCAGCAATATGATGGGTCAGCATAACTCAGTGGCCGGTAGGTTGAAGGAAGAACTTCCAGGTATAACGATAATTACGTCCATCTGTCATTCATTTCGTATTTGTGCTTCTCAGGCAGTCAAGATCCCCCCCCCTAATTATGAAGATTTAATCCTAAATATATACGTATTTAAGTTTTTTGTCCCACAGCTCTAAAAGAGTAAAGATTTTATGAATCGAGTTTCAATTTTTTTCCGAGGTAAAACCTCACAAATTATTACACGTTTCACAGACTAGGTGGTGATCTTTCCAGATGGCTGGAGAATGCGCTCTGGAACAATGGAATGCACTGACTTTGTTTTCTACAGAAAAGCATCTTCAAGAAAGATTAATAATGGCAAGTGATGTTCTGCAACCTTAACGTGACCCTTCTAATGGTGCTTTGCTTTAAATTTCTTAAATTTGTTCTTCCAAAGTTCACTGCATTTAATCTAATGTTCCAAAGCACGCTTTCTGCTATACCTATATTACATACCCAGTGCCTGTGCTGACTAGAGAGATTTCATTCCTCTTCGGAATATATACCTGGGGTCATATTTTCATTTCTTGTCCAAAAAGACCAAATTATGGTGGACATCGTTCGAAATGAATCCGTAGGGACACGTTCTGTTCTTGACGTTGATCACGTAGTGAGAGAGAGAGAGAGAGAGAGAGAGAGAGAGAGAGAGAGAGAGAGAGAGAGAGAGAGAGCGTATAAACACCCCGCCATTGGTGGATTGAGTGCAATCCTTCCCGTGAGTACATTCCGGTGACTTTCTTAAAACTAAATCTAACAAAGACCAAACAAGGCAACAAACTGTCTAACACGACGTCGCGCGGCTTCATTCATAACCCTCGCAGGAATGATAAAAGCTCAGGAAAACTATATATATATGACTTAAATCCAAATTTATCAAATAGCTTGCAATGCACTGAACAATCCGAGTAGTAGTGATAGCATTTTCACACCACTGCTGCAAGCATTATCATCAGCTGATGTTACATTTCTTGAGTCAGCGCAACAATACCCTACCACCATTACTCCAGGGTCACTTTCAAATTTATTTTCGTTATTTCAGATATTCTCAGGGAGCTGTAATATACTGAATATTAGCTAAGGCACAGGATCATCGCTGTAATTGTACCATTCAAAGCTCATATCAATTTCATTCTACTGTAACAACAGTATGATTGGCTCTAAGGTTCTTAATCTATCACTACCTGCATTTAACCGATACCTAACCCCCCTTTTTATTAGAACCAACTGTACAGACTAATTGATTGCATTACTCTTTGCAGTTTCCTTTGTAATAGAGCCTAACAACAACAATAACCAATACTGCCATAATTACTTCCAATCTTTGTCTCATTATTCACCTGTGCTCAATTGTCCATTTAATTATACCCTATATAATCCCCATCTAATTTATATATATATATATATATATATATATATATATATATATATATATATATATATATATATATATATATATATATATATATATAGGCTATATATTTTTATGTTTTGCTATAAAGCAATGATTTGGAATACCAAGAGAAATAATGTATTTAGTTATGTTTATGTTTTATAATTCATGAGTATTGCCAGAGGAATGATATTTTTCTTGACAGTTCTTAGACTGTTAGAGAGTATATTGTTTACCTAAATATTCTGAGGGACGTAACGAATAAGTTACGAAGAACTATAATTGTTATTCTGTTATCGAAATAACACTGTAATGTTATTAGTGACAACTTAACTTTGGATTTCTCAGATCAAAGCGATGTTACCATCAAAGCAAATTAATTATTCCACGTAATTTGCATATGTAAAGATGTCCTCAAAGCAGAACAAGGACTAAATAAATAAACTAAGTAAACTTAACGTTGCCATATCCTGGTGCAATATAATAATGTGACTATACTAAGGTAATGGAACCTTGTTATATCAATTTAATTACATCCATCAAAGTAACATGGGGTGGTCCTCATATCTCAATTCTGTCACTGCAGTGGAATGACGTACTGCATTTTCTGTTATTGTACTTGAGTAACGCGCAGTTGTAATATTCACTCCAATGAGGGAAAAGAGATTCTGCCATTCATATTGAGTGAAATGACTGGGAGCCTCGGTGGCTCGATCGGTAGTCGCGGGTTCAAATCCGCAGCTGGCCGGTCATGGGGCGGACACTTTGCTATCTGTGTAGACACCCCGGGATTATGTATGTAATCAACGGATAGGTTTGCTGAAAGCAAATGGGTGTTACAGACAAATACACACACAAACAAAGCCACTCCAACATCTAAAAACATAACAGATGCCTTACACGTCTCGAACTGTCGGCCTAACCACTCACGTCTCCTCGCTGCTGGGAGAAAGGGAGCCGAGGATTTGGCACGATACATATACACATGTGCCATCGGGGTCTAAGCGATGTCAGGCAGGGCAGCCGATCGAGGCTAAAAACATAACAGGCGTACCCTCAATGCCAAATCAAAGCCCTTCAAAAGGGAAGGCATCGTGCTGTCACCCCGATATGAAAAATGGGAAATAGCACGTTAAACGAAATAGAAGAAGAAGATTTTGAGTGAAATGACTCAAACGCCCCTTTCTCTCTCTCTCTGGGCATTTCGCCTCAACTTGGAGTCTTTGTCAAGTTTATCAAGACAAATAGTTTCACTGCCCCAAAGTCCTGAGAGGCTAAATGAAAAGAAACGGCGCCGAAGGATTTTGGGAAGTTCAGGTCAGCTGATCCTTCCAAATGGATCCCAAAGTCATTTTAGATTTCAGCTTAAGCTGGATTTAATGAACGGAGATCCAGTTGCCAAGGATGGTGAGAGAGAGAGAGAGAGAGAGAGAGAGAGAGAGAGAGAGAGAGAGAGAGAGAGAGAGAGAGAGTGTAAATTAGAAAAAAATACTTTTAGAGTATGTGGCTTGTCCCATCTTGCAATGGAACCCACAGTGCGTTATATCAGTTACTGTACGTGTGCATAAATTAAGACGATAAAGAAATATCAGAAATATGGTTCTGGTAACACTGACATAAAAATTGCTACCTTGTGCACATTCACGTATGGTCATTCACTCGATTTACTGTGGTAACAGAGCTATTTACCTTCAGGGTTCATTCAGGACAATGAGAAGTTCCTTTGGCAGTGGCTTTCTGACTGCAGTAAAATGGATCTCTACCCTCATTGTAGATGTCAGGTGAAATGCGACAAACTGTTAATGAATCATAATTACTAGCAGATTAGCATTCATAAATGTGTGTGTTTAAACTGCTTTATTAAGGTGGGTAAACTCGTGTCATAATGTACAGCATGCAAGCTTAATATGATAATACCTAACCTAACTTAGTAAATACTCATTACCGTCGCATTTCATCAATTAGACGTAATTTATCGGTAATTAAGCATAGATAGGAAGTGATCACATTTAAGCTAGCATCAACACCTCTTAAACGCTCGCTTTCCTCTACTGTTTGTTTCGTCCGCTTGTTCCCCCAATTCAGAAATCACTCTCTGAGGTTTTATGCTTCCGATCCTGGCGGAGGTGAAGAGCTGTCTGGAAGCTGGTGTGAACATTTCAAGGAGTTCGGGACCAACTTCGTTTGCTTTTGTTTCCTCTTTCTTTTCTTTTTTGAGAGTTAAAGTTGAAATGGGTGCATTGTGTGCCGTACTTTCGATAATTTCGTAATTCTCCCAGAGAGAGAGAGAGAGAGAGAGAGAGAGAGAGAGAGAGAGAGAGAGAGAGAGTTGTGATATGACATCACATTCAGTTTCAAGACTCAGTAGGTATATGAAAACTTAAAGAAATGAAATATATAAGCTGATATTTCACAAACCTACATAAGACTATTATACAAAACTATGAACTGCTCAGGTAATAATAAGACAGTGATTGAATAAATCTTGAATTGAGGCTAGAACACCATAACTGGGGCATTTTCAGCCATGCAGAACTTCAGACAGTGAAATGAGGCGGTTTGAGTGGTTGGACAGAGAAATCAAGATCCCGAAAATACAGGAAATATCTAGCCTAAAGGAGAAACTGGGAGAAGTTGCCACATGTAATCTAGAAAGTAATTGTCACAGAGGTTGGAGAGCAAGAGAGAAGTCAAGAAGTAGGAATGAAGGTAAAGTAAAAGTCTAAAAAGCGACTGCCGTAAGGGCTGAGGGGACGGTTCAAATCACTCTCTATAATGCTGCAAAGCATCGCGTTGGGTCCGTCCATTGGCGCTACTATTCCCCTGTGGGGAATAATAAAGAAATTCGTCTATTATTCAGCACAGAAGGAATTGTTTAAGGGAAATATACCTGGCTACACATTCGTTTAGTATTACTAAGAAATATTCTTATAACATTTTTCTTAAAAGCGAGAAGCTAGAGGGGCTGCTAATTTTAAAACACTTGCATCTGATCACCTAATGCCGCATTCTCCTCCAAACAAGGATGGATGAAAAGTCAAGTAATCTGCAGATCATAAACAAAAATATTTTGGCATTTAGAAGGTTCCAGACATCCTACTTCTAATCCTTCTTCCTACAGTAGTCGCCTCAGTGTTTGCTGGAACCCTTACAAACAAACATACGAAAATGCTTGAGACTGCTGACGACACTCCTTCCTTCACCTCCATTATTTCAAGTAGCCTTCCCTCTCTTTGGCACGACAGCAAACGCACATTCACGTCTGAGAGAGAGAGAGAGAGAGAGAGAGAGAGAGAGAGAGAGAGAGAGAGAGAGCATCAAG
Source organism: Macrobrachium rosenbergii (assembly GCF_040412425.1). Taxonomy (NCBI): domain Eukaryota; kingdom Metazoa; phylum Arthropoda; class Malacostraca; order Decapoda; family Palaemonidae; genus Macrobrachium; species Macrobrachium rosenbergii. The sequence goes on along the minus strand of NC_089763.1, from coordinate 1,083,142 downwards.
GAAGCATGAAATTCCAAAAGGATTTTCTCCGACCCAGTCAGAGATAAAGTATAGAGCCCAGCTCCGAATGGCATATCTGGATATAAAATACGTCTGGAGGTCCGGGTAAAGCCTCAATGCGGAGAGGGGAGATCGAGGTGAAACGAGAGAGAGAGAGAGAGAGAGAGAGAGAGAGAGAGAGAGAGAGAGAGAGAGAACTTAGTCTCACGTGGAGAACAATTAGTTTAGTCAATCAATAGAATTTATTGTTCAAATTACAAGCTGCCTGTTATTTCCCGCTTCGCTCTAAACTTTGTTTTATTTCACTTCCACTTTTATCTGAGTCTTTTCATGCTCAGTCACCACGCAGTGCATCAGTAATCGTTGGCTTTTATCCTCTATGTTTTCACTTCTCTTTTATTTTGCGATGATATATATATATATATATATATATATATATATATATATATATATATATATATATATATATATATATATATATATACACACATACATATATGGATGTTTTCAAAAGGAGTCCAAATACATCTAAATAAATGTTTTTTTTTTTATAATAGAGTTATGCGTTCAATTTTCGAAGAAACTTTTCGCCTTGGGGCTACAGACAGACAAACAAGATCATCGTAAAATGAAACCTCTCCACAAGCAACTTCATAATACTGCTTTTATTTCCGCTAATGCAAGTCTTCCGGATCAGAGTTCGTTGAAAAGATTCTTCGCCTCATGAAGACAGTTCGCGAGAAAGATTCTCTCTCGAAATTACTGATCCTGACACGTCAGTGGAAGGCCTCCACCCACCCCCCTTTTTTTTTTCTTTTTAACTGTTTGAGTGCTATTCCGTTTTCGCCGCCAGAATGTTCGTATACCGTGAAGTTGTTTGACGTCATAAGCGGAAGTCTACGTTTGTGATGTCATCAAAATTAAAATGTTTGGTTTGTTTGTGACGTCATGGAATGACGCATGATCTATTAGTGTCTATGGCTTTGTGATGTCTTGAAGTTATTAGTCTGCTACCGGTGTAAAGGGAATATCTCTCTCTCTCTCTCTCTCTCTCTCTTCTCTCTCTCTCTCTCCCTTTAACAATTAATACATTTACTTACTTTTTCATCGCAATATATGTGTTTCCCGAAATATTTCTTAGCGATATTGTCAAAATTATTTGCATCATAAGCAAGAGTAATTAACAATATTTCTGGGCACAAAATTCTCAGGAAATTCAACTTCCATCAAATTTTTTTGTTTGCATTACTCGGGTATATGTTGTAGTCTCCTAGAACCAAAAGCGTATTTTCAGACAAAGTCTGCAGTTAATTGAATTGCAAGGCCTTGTGGTCAGTGTCATAGTACTCATACAGAGTCGATTCTGTTACGTCGATTCAGAATAGGCAAACGGGCTGTTGCATGAGCAGCAAGAGCGCGTGCTGGCATATAGCCAACTCAATTTAAAGGTAAAAACAAAATCGGAGGTCACTATTGTGCTCCACACTTCATTTCTCTTTCATATCTCTTAAATATTTTATTAGCACTGACGCTATTTCGTGTTCAAGTCTAATCTCTACTTCTAAATTCAGTTTTGACATCTTGAAAGTGTTCATTTTCTATGCCAGAAAACTCCAATGTCACCACTGTCTTTTTCAAACATTAATAATGACTTTTGTTGGGTTCTTAAGGAGAGAGAGAGAGAGAGAGAGAGAGAGAGAGAGAGAGAGAGAGAGAGAGAGAGAGAATTGAAAAGTGTCGTAAGACTGAAGAAGAAAAACGTCTAAAATAAAAAAAACAAATAAAACAAGATTAAACTACAACAAAACAAGACTCAATAAAAATAAAAGCGCTTCTAAACCAGTCCATTAACTAACAAATCACCTTCATCAAGAATTAAATAAAAAAATAAAACTTCTACCTTCGGCTTCTCGAATTACGGAGCCACTTATCCATTTTCGGGAATAAATCCAGAAGGCGCGAACACAAATGAGCATCGACGTTTCCATCAGGCAAAGAAAACGGGATTTTCGTTCCGGGAAGAAAAAGAAGAAAGGTCAGCAACAGCACAGAAGGAAATCAAGAGTAAATATACACAAACAGCAAAGAAAACGAAGCGGAAAGTATGACGTAAATACGAGCATTGATTTTTCCCTCAACGAGGCAGAGATTTTTTTCCTAGAAACTAGAAAAAGAAGGAAAAAAGCAAGAACACAAAAGGCAATCAAAAGATTTTGCCAAGTCAACGAAAACGGCAACACAGGAATTGCTTTCAATGAATTCTTTTCTTCCGCACGAGATTTGACGCTGGAAGTGTTTGTGAATTTTGTAAGGACGGAAAGGCCCTTTATCAAAATGGACGCATTAACGGTCTCTTGGAGTATTATTTTTTTTTTTTTATTATTTATTCAAGATACTTACATGTATAGTCAAACAAAGGAGGTTTCTAGAAGTAATGAGATTGTAATTTAAGTATTATCTTCATTGTTTTTAATTTTGTTCCTATCCATATCAAATTTCTTCAGGAAAATGCCTGTCTTCGAAAACCCTTTCATATGCAACAGTCACCTCGAAAGATTTGAAGAAACAGAAGAAAAAAAATTAAAAGTGGAAGGGAACAACATACATAAATATAACTGGATAAGACGAAGATAATACGAAGAGCAGTTTAGGCCAATAATAACCAACGTTTGTTGCAAAATACCGTAATGAAGAGAAAGGGTTCCAATTCTTCGAAAAAGTTTTACGTCATCGTTATCACGCCTTCACTGCCGAGATGTGGAGATTATTCCCAACATTCAAATGATTCTTGTTAAGGCTGTAATAATATCACTGCTACTGCAATCGAAGGCACTAGCCAGATGGTCATTTCTTAAAACCTATCAATCTTAATAGCAGTAAAGCAATATGAACGGGCGTTATGCTGCTACCAGGGAAGACCGCAGCCATGGGACGCTGCTGGTATACCACGAGACGAAACGGTTTAGGGATGATACACGTGCACACACTCTTTACACACATACAGGCATACACACACGCAGACACATACACAGAAATATACAACGACACACACATATATATTATATATATAGTATATATATATATATATATATATATATATATATATATATATATATATATATGTATATAGCTATGTATGCATACATATACTTAGCTAAATACATATATATATATATACATATACATATAAATAATATACATATACATAGTTATATATATACAATTTTATATATATATATATGTATATATACACATACATATATATATATATATATATATATATATATATATATATATATATATATATATATATATATATATATATATATATATATGTATATACAGTTGTTGTAGTGAACTGGTAAGAACGCTCATCAAACAGAACAAAGGGATGAATTCGATTCGTCGAACTTAGGGTGAAGAAGGTATGGGGCTGGCAACCTGATCCCAAAAGACTGTTGAGAACAGGAAGACTAACTTTCTGAAGCCAAGCCCTATAGTACGACAAAAGGTTTAGGGTTAAAAATAAAATATGTGCACATTTACACATACAAATAAAAGCTATTTCCAAACATTGCCATGCCTTCTTGAATCTCTCCCTCTCTCTCTCTCTCTCTCTCTCTCTCTCTCTCTCTCTCTATCTGTGTGTGTGTGTGTGTGTGTGTTTACTCCTCCTTCTGCGGTCATCTTGAAATTCCTCTCACTTATAGACAATGAAAAATATAACTATGTTTCGAAGTCAAAGCTGCCACTTCAACAGTGTAGCTCTAGGTGATTCTGATTACAGTGAAAAAGAAGTGTTGAAATAACCTCACCTACTAGGACGTAAATTTCATCCAAAAACCTAACAATGGGCGAACATTTACAAAATATTATCCGCTTAACTGTATAGTTGTGGTTCTGTATGGTCTTCGCACCGTACAACCATTATACCATTTACAGAACAGCAGATACCCAACGGGTATTAGTTTACCCAGTTACAATTTTTAAGTCTTTTGAAGACTGGTCTGAATTTAGCCGTAGTTTTCCTATATTCACTTAATGATGACAACCCTAAACAAATATAAATAAATTAACAGAGAAGTATCATGAACGTTATCATTATTAAATATATATTATACACATTACTGAATTATATTGAAATTAATCACAAGCCTGATTAAATCAGTGGAAATTTCATAACAAAAGCGATATCCCGGCTTCATGCAAACCCTCTGGCAATGGAAGCACAAGCTTGAAATGCCGTTTCTCTCGTCACCAATACAAGCAGATTCTCTCTCTCTCTCTCTCTCTCTCTCTCTCTCTCTCTCTCTCTCTCTCTCTCTCTCTCTTCGTCATCTGTATTGATGTGCATTTCCAAAAGGCATTCGGCCGAGATAATTTTGATTTCAGATTTTACGGAATTTGTGGTGTAATGGATATCTGTCCTGATCAAATTCAAAATGGGACTTGTCCAGACTTTCTTTCAGACCACTAACACTGAAGCAAGGATTACTCCAGGTGACTTCCAACGTTGTCTTACTGGCTTGTTTCATTTTTCGGTCCTTCTGTAGCATACGCATTCACATCTACCTCACTATTTGTTAGCATTTAGTTATTTACGTCACTATGCAGTAAAACCAATTGCTCAGAAGGTTAAGTAAATCAGAATTAGCATACAATTTGATTAAGGCAAAACCGCCACTTCAATAATACGTTTGACGAGGCTTTCTCAATGACGTCATGTTTTAATATGTAGAAAATGGCGAGAAAAGGATTCCTGTCAGTTTACGCTGTCATTCATTTTGCCTCCCTTGACAGTCTCCAAGTTTTTAGCCAGTTTATGGGCGATCTCATTTATTCCATTATCTCTCAATCTGCCAGACTGAAGTGAAGAGAGATACGCCCGAACGATTTTGCGAATTCGGTATTTGTTCTTCCAAAATCAATTCCAGAGTCATTTGAATTTCAACTAACGCTGGAATTTAATGCGCAGAAATTCTGCTACTGGAAATGGCTGCGTGTGAAATAGAGATAGAAAGATTATATTTAATTGCTTGCAAGAAACAAGAATTTTTAGGTGGTACTTACCTAGTCTAAAAGGCTGAATTCACGTGTCTTTATAATGGAATTGTTTAAGGATTCTTTGAAAGTGATGTTAAGGTTGCGTTTGAGATTCCAGTGACGATACATCGCGCTCAGAAGTGTCTTTTCAATGCTACATGGATCTTTAATATTAAAAGTTTAAAAATAAATTATTGGGATAAGAGCTAAAATATGTTGCACAATTTCTATGAAAAGAAATAAAATATGAGTTGGAAAGAGACGAGATTCTGAACACATGATTTGTACCTGCTCTTATGATGACTATTCATTTCCATTTTGACTACTATATTAGGGTCTTAACTATGTCATATTTATTTCTAGCAAAGAAAAAATCACTAAAGGGCATGAATATTGTCGAACTTGCTCGCTGGTGAAATTCTAGACAGGGATTGAAGTTGAGACTGAATCTCGTCTCATGAAATCAAACAGTTTCCCGAAAGTCTTTGCAAAACGGAGTGATCATTCCACGATGACCTTCGGCACGAGCGAGTCTCACTTTTCCTCTGAAACGTTTTGTCCGTCCCCGGAACGTTTTTGGGCCAAATGAACTTTACAATGAAAACTGACTTTATGTTTGCGGTGCAGAATGAGGCACACTGAAATATTATTATACTCACATTATCAAAGCGAGACTGAATTTTTGTATCTGTTGATGTGAGTTGCATGATATCATTTTCCCTCAAAGGCCCGAAGGATTAGATTTATTTTACGTGGCTAAGAACCAAATGGTTACCTAGCAACGGGACCTACAGCTTATTGTGGAATCCGAACCACATTATAACAAGAAATGAACTTCTATCACCAGAGATAAATTTCTCTAATTCTTCATTGGCCAGCCGGAGAATCGAACGAGGGCCCAGCAGAGTGCTAGCGGAGAACGTTACCAACCCATCCAATGAGGAACTCTCATCCTTACGGGAATTACATGACGCTGGTTTACTGATTTAAAAGATTGATATGGACTTTAGAGAATTAAATATGATGCTGCATTTCAGTGAGAATCCGTAGCATGGCGGCATCAATGAGCTGTTAATTCAAATTATTTACTTTGTTCAGGAGGAAACCCGTAAATCCCCTATGTTGTAAAGCGAAATAAGTAAAATCACAAATAAATAACAAACATGGGAAAAATTCGCAATCTAATGATGCAATTTAGAGCAAAAGTAGAATGAAAGTTAAAATCTGAATTCATCTCAGCTTCGAGAACATTAATAATCCCTAACGCTAAGAAAACGAGAAATCATATAGTGTATAAGAAGTGTTGAAAGAGTGCTAAACAGCATTAAAATAACCACCAACTGTGACTGAGAGAGAGAGAGAGAGAGAGAGAGAGAGAGAGAGAGAGAGAGAGAACGCTAAAATGGCCCTAATTTTGTGAATGCTATGAGCCAGGGCACCAAAAGCAGAACGAATTCAGGCAAAGGAAATAACGCGACGCAGCGTTGAGCCCTGAATAACATGGCACTGTGAAATGACCCTTCATTACGTAGGATTCACAACTGGATTGGATTCGAGACCGAGAAGTGGAAAATCACATTACGTGGTGGGCAGAGTGTTATCTTGGATTTATAAAGCCCCAAAACAATATTAAACAGTGAATGCAGTGTTGCTGATGAAGACAATTGAAGCTTCTAGCGAAGCAGCTATAATGATATATATATTCTACACCTGTTGGTATATATTATCTGAACACAATATATATATATATATATATATATATATATATATATATATATATATATATATATATATATATATATATATATGTGTGTGTGTGTGTGTGTGTGTGTGTGTGTGTGTGCGTGTGTATAAATTATATATAGGAGATGGCTCCAGAAATAAAAACCAGCTGTCACTGAACCATTCATGCTGTCATTTCTAAACGAAGGATGAGCCACAGTGCAAAGAAATTCCAAAAAACCAACTCATAAACCTCCACTGAAGGCTACCTTCAGCAGCCCGTCGACACACCTTATCGAAAACTACTTAGCAACTACAAATACACTCGCCCCAACTGAATGACATTACTGGTAATAAGTTTTTATAATTAATGTCAGTAAGTCTGTCAGTAGCTGAATCACTCGCTAAATGTAATATAAAGTGAAATTTCTATGTAAGCTGCTATAAAATGTGAATGCAATTATTTCGCGTCTTGGCATCCTCTCAATGCAAATACTTTTAGACTCTCGTCGTTCAGGATTTAAAAGGTGACAAAAATGAGCAGTCCTCTTTTGTTGGAAAGTGTGACCAGTATATTTCATGTATTTCATTCTGTGAGAAAAAAGGAAAAGCAAAATTAACCACTGCGTTTCGCTAATGACGAGGATTAGGCGGTGTCGAATTTAACTGAATAAACTGAATCTGGATTCGACGCACAGGACAGACTGTATAGATATATGTACATACGTGGGAGGGGAAACGATGGATCGCTCTCACTCCCCCTACCCCGGGGATCTCCCCTGCCCTCCACCAAACTTATAAGATTATGAAGTAGTGTTTCCTCAAGCGTATACCGTATAGTATATTCTGTATTTCGAATTCAGATCCAGTTTACTTAAAAGTCGAAACAGACTCATCTTCACCATCGAAACGAAGCACTTAGGTTTTTTTCTTCCCCACAGAACGAAATATGTGAAATATTCTGGTCACATTTGCCAGCAACAGAACGTAAATTTTTCACATATTTTAAATCATACAATAAAAAACCGAAGAGAATCATGGCATTACATTCAGTTTGTGAATCTTAAACGAATACCCTTCAGTGCTTCTTGATAAGGAAGTAAGGATATCTAGGTCACGTAGCCTACCTGAAAATTCAAGCAAAGAAGACTATGGCTTATGCCATAAGAAATAGCATCAACACAGAAGCCGTCCATTAACCAGAGCCTTACATAACAGGGAATAAAAAAATACTCCAAAGGCTCCAAAGGAAAGTAGGGCTGGAGAGCGGGGGGGCGGAGGGCAGGCAAGACCTGGAAGGTGGAGGTGGGGGGTTAGACCTGAGAGATAGGTAGCGATATAGCATTTTTCATGACGGGAAATCATAGAATGATAGCGCGCGCGTGCGCATACGCGAGAGAGAGAGAGAGAGAGAGAGAGAGAGAGAGAGAGAGAGAGAGACTCTTGGTTAAAAATCAGGATGGTTGTGGCCTCAACCACCTTGGGTGACTTCATAATTTTACGCAAGTTTTTTCATATTGTTAAATTTTTCGTTGATTGCTACGCAGACTTCTCGGAAATGTTAACGAGGTGGTGAGGAGGGGAGGGGGAAGGGGTCGGAGCGACGTCTCTCAGTTTCTCGACGACTAACAAATACAAAACAGACACTCGAGAGACTCAGCACAAATTAAAAAAAATCAATATAAATAATTACTGAAAGCAGCTCTCCAGAACAGCAAATTGTCCTTCTCGAAGAAAAGTTTTAATCTTCTCTTTTTTTTATTTTGCTTTTATTTTTGTTCCGTTGATATTCGTTCTGGGAAAATTGGGGCGTTGTAAAAAGATGCATCAATGCCTGATGTGAATCTCTTCTGCGAAGGAAGTCGGGGATCGAGAAGTTAAAAGAGACACGAAAACAGTCTTCGTTATTATGTAGGCTATCTTCCCTTGAACGTGTCTCAGCGCTGGATAATGTTTTGTTTGTTTGTTGTTTCCATGATCCTATTCGTTTGCCAAGATCTGAACCATGCTCTCGGTACTCAGTGTCCTTTGCACACCTTGTATCGTGCACGCTTGTTTTTTAGGCTTTTTTTCTTGCTATTTCAGTTCAACAAAGACCTTAATTCAATCATTTCATTGCAAATTATATGACGATAATGTAAGATTCCTTCCGTAAGGTAAAACAAAAAATACTCGATCAATTCTTAATGTCTATGTATGCCCGAGTGTATGTAAAGTACATTGACTGTCGAATAAAATATACTAGAGCATCGTCTGTAGATTATACAAAGCCTAAGAGAGAGAGAGAGAGAGAGAGAGAGAGAGAGAGAGAGAGAGAGAGAGAGAGAGAGATTCGCTTCTGACTGATACCCAACACGTAATCATTTCAATGACGTCACACCGAACAGAGAACCATTGAGGCCACAAGTCATTCCACGACGCTACGGGCTACATCGAACGGAAATGACGTCCATTACAAAAGCAGACCAACGTTCATTACGTCTGCAATCAGTTAACAATTTTTTCCATTCAATAAGGGACTGAAACACGATATTTGTTTGTGTAGTACTGTAGTCAACATTCCAATGAAAACTCAAGGGGAGCAGCAATTTCTGGATAAAAAACGGATCTGGTCAAAGCCACGAGTTCAACCCACAGTTTTTCATCATCAGAAAACTGATATGTTCACTCTGGACTTTTTATATCGCTCGATCAATCGCTTCTGGGAATGGAAATCAGGAACGGTGGGGGGAGGATGGACGAATTTTCAGATGTGATTCGACAGAGGTATTGCATGAACGGTGAATGAACACAGAGGACTTGAAAGATGTCTTTTTAAAACAAGGTTAAATTTTTCAAAATAATTCGTCTGTGTCACGTCCATAAATTTCAGTTCCTGGATAAGGATTACAGCGTTGCCACGAAATCAATTACTTTTTGTAAATTACCATATTTCTCTCTCTCTCTCTCTCTCTCTCTCTCTCTCTCTCTCTCTCTCTCTCAGTCTTGCTGACACTCCCGAACTCAAATTAATGGCGAAGTAATAGAAGGCACGCACACAGTTAAACGTGAAAAGGCCAATTAAACACAACTCTGTAATGCTTCCTTTTTTTTTCTAAAAGACAAACATAATACAATACTCTTTCTCCCTTGAATAGCCATTACAGAATGTAGAGAGTGGATGTGTGCTGATGCGCACAATAAGAAAAGCAAATACTGCAATAATAGTTGAAGGCGAGGAAGGAGGAAGGAGTGCGTCAAACGCTGGTAACATTTATAAATGATTTGTCTACGAGATTCTGTTTCTTGTCAAGCAAAGCTTTTGTCACTGAGAGAGAGAGAGAGAGAGAGAGAGAGAGAGAGAGAGAGAGAGAGATTCAATAACGACAATACACGATAAATGATGATAATCAACATTTCACAAAGCGCAACTATACTTTACGCTAGAAAGTTAATTAAAAAGCGCATAACAGAGCCCAGAATAACATTACCGCACTGCAAAATAACGTCAAATAACGGTGGATGCGAAATCGCATTCCACAAGAAAAGGTGAAAAATCACACTACAAAGTGAGTTGGGTATTTTTCGAGATTTGAAATACCGAAAATGATTTCAGACAATGCAACGAAATTGCGCATGACCACCAAAAAATGTTATAAAAGTACAACACGATCATTCTCTTTTTTTTGTAAACTATAACAATTCATCCCCACTCTAAACTTTGTATACGAAATTCTTTGGAAAACGACATTTACCTAATATCATTTATCCTCCTTTAAAGTGTTATACATATGTTGACGATATTTTTGCTGTTTTGCCTCCTGGTATTGGTGTAAATAATATACTCTTTAATTTGCATAACCATGTACCATCCATGAAGTTTACTTTAGAATTAGAAAAAGACCATTGTCTTCCTTTCTTAGCTGTTTTAATACACAGACAGCCATTTCAATGCAAATTCAGTATTTACAGGAAACTAACCAACAACTTAACTTACGTCCATTTTTGTCCTTAATATCAAAATACCATTTTTTCTTTTTATGTTTTTACGAGCTTTGCGCATTGTCAGTTCCCCGTATTTGGATCAAGAAATTGAATACATATGAAAAATAGGGACAGATTTATGTTATCCTTCACATATACTAGATATTTGTTATGACAAAACCCACAGAAAGTTTTATAGTGAAAGTAACATAGAGAAAACCCTCTAAGAACATTCTTAGCTTGCCTTATTTTAGTGGTTTTGAAAACAAAATCATTGTTAAAATTTGTCAATGTCAACCTGGTTTTTTCCTATAATAACACACTAAAAGGAATGTTAACAAAAAAATAGCCTTAAAGGAAACACAGCTTGCTTCCCGCCGTATTTTTAACCTCAGCCCTGCTATCTATGTATTATTTGGACCCCTGTATTAGAAAAATGTTCAACAACGACCTTAAAGATAAAATCACTGACTCAATTACAAATTAGCTACCTTATATATATTTTCTATGTATTCGTTTGTTTAATACAATTTTTTATTTGTAAAAATGTTCATCTTGCAAAAATTGTTATTGTTTATAAAAAAGAGAGAATTATTGAGTTGTACTTTTTAGTATTTTTTGGTGGTCAGTCACCTCCTTGTATAATCTTTTAATTGTCCTGTCCTTGCTTCTGAACGGTTGATCCTAATACTTTGTAAAACCCCTTAAATATTTAACCTTGTTTTGGCAGTTCTACTAATTCTTCAGTTGTGTTGGATTCCAGGTACATATTTTATCCTTTATAATCCCCATCTGTCATTTACATCAGCTTTCTTTGTGAACTTGTTTTTATATTTCTTCAGTCTGCTAAGTGACAAAATCCACGAAGGAAAGACAAATAATGGAGTTCTGCAAGGCCTTTCGACTTCTCGTCCTTTACTTAGCAGACTGAAGAAATAAAAAAATTAAGTTCACAAACAAAGCTCATGTAGCCTAAATGACAAATGGGGATTGTAAAGTATAAAATATATACCTGGAATCCAACACAATTGAAGAATTAGTAGAACTGCCATATATAAATATATATATATATATATATATATATATATATATATATATATATATATATATTATATATATATATATATATATATATATATATATATATATATATATATATATATATATATATATATATATATATATATATATATATATATATATACAATATAATGGATTATGATTTTTCCCACCATACTCGGGGTCTTGTAAACGAAACCGACAACAGAAAAGCTAGCAGCCATTTCTTTGGAACGATGCTGATAAAGAATTGTTAAATAAGGAAAGCCACAAAGTAATTTTGACATACTTAGAATAAAGCCCGATGAAAATACATGCAGAATCCGTATGCAAAGGCCTAGCACTTGCTAGGTTAACATTTTTTTCCCTGTTCTGACGTCCCCCGCCAATCCAGGGCTCCTCCTCCTCCTCCTCCTCCTCCTCCTCCTCCTCAGCTTAATCACTATTCGGTTTATTAGTCCGACGTTTAACGCACCGGGCTATGAAAACATTATCCCGGTCTTTTTTTATCATAACAAGCTCTCCAAGAAACCCAGCAGTAGAAATATCAGTAATATCAACTTCATTATTGTCAACGGACAGACAGATAGAGAGACAGAGAAAACGAGCTAAAAGCAAAACCATCTTGATTAAAAGAGAGTAAGTAGGCCTAGAATAGGGGAGAGAAGTCCAAGGTGCACAATAACAGCCAAATTATTGGCTCGCTCCATATTACGACAGAAGCGTTGATCGTCTAAAAACCCCCTTACTTTTGCTCTCAACCTTCATCTCTAGTAAACAATAAAACAATTCCAATAGTTTCTGTGGTCTCTCCTCACTTCCCCTTACTCGAATTCAGTGGCTCAAAAACCACGCTAACGTGAATATTTGTTTACCAAAGTCCCGATTGCTGACGCGTTGTCTCTCCTAAGTAAGAAATTACAACCCTTTGGAAAAACACTTTCCTCACGGAAATGATAAAATATATAAAAAAAAAACCTTCCGTCAGCAATGATGTTTCTTCTTTCACTGGTAACTTTCATAAACAAAAATGCGGCTGTTGTAAGAAATAAATATCATTCAAAATGGTATATCACTAACTTATAAAAATACTGGTGAAATTGTATGCATTTAAAAGCTATGTATGTTCAGCCCCATTCTTATTCCGCAAGTTACACTTGTAAGTGACATCTTTACTGGTATCGTCCTTAATTTTTTCAATAGATTCCCGCTCAGTTCCTTTAATTAATATTCTTGTGTAGTGTATAGCAAAAGCATATCAAAAGGTCTAGCTGGTAAACACTGAATGCACAGTAGCCATCCCTCTCAAGGATCTTTAAGCAACTTTATAAAACAAAGCTTGCGAGGCTGCGCTAGACTAAAGATACACTTCAAACTATTCTTTGGACTATATATATTTTCCATAAAATTGCGTTAAATACGAACTTCAAGAATAAATTAGTATTACCTAACTATGAAGTATGATACTTGTTCATCGTTCTATTCAACAGTATAATGAGAAAGATTCATAATTCAAACTTCGTTTTATTCAGGTATGCGGTTTCCATATAGGCCTATAGACCACAAACTTCTACATAACTTAGTTTAAAGCCTAAATTCTGATTACGCATAGCAGGTTACGTAAGCCTCACTTTCCTATATATAAGATAGGTTCCAACAAAACAGGAAATAAACAGAAGGCTCCTTGTAATTCGAAAGAATGAAAAAGCTCCACCGATGAAACCCTGCCGAGGCAACTAGTTCACATCATCTACCAAAACCATAAAAACCATAAATGAAATCTATTTTCTCTATGAACCCCACGAGTTTCATAAATGACTGTTGTCACTATGCAGATGAATGGCTGAAAAAATTGAAGATTTGTGTACATAAGAATTACCGTCATTCATTTGCCTAATCATCAGTGACACGAGGGAGTTTTTCTATGTAATATACCCAGATTGGATTCTATTTTTTCATTAGCCTGCTCATTAATTTAAAACTGTTTATACAATAAATATATCCAATTTTTAACTCTTAAACAAGTCTTTTAAAATGATAACACCAGAACAACGTAACCCATTAACTAACGACAACAGCAACTCTCTCTCTCTCTCTCTCTCTCTCTCTCTCTCTCTCTCCTCTCTCTCTAACATTGCATCTCTTCCATACAAATATAGTCTTGCTCAAATTTAACTCTCTGACGAGCTCTAAAGAGCCGGAACGCTGATGCTCCACTGACGTCGGCCTAGAAGGTACGACAATGATAACTTTTTTTCAGTTCATTTTGCTCAGAACAACTTCCTTTCTTCACTGATGGCAATTCATCAGTCGCTAGACGCGCATTTACTGATCAGATAATCTCTCTCTCTTCTCTCTCTCTCTCTCTCTCTCATTTGCCTAATATACATTATATATATACATACATACATACATACATTATATATAACTATATATATCTTTTATATATATATATATATATATATAATGATATATATATATATATAGAGAGAGAGAAGAGAGAGAGAGAGAGAGAGAGTCGAGAGAGAGAGAGAGAGAGACTAGCTGAAGCAAAGTAATAATAATAATAATAATAATAATAATAATAATAAAAAACCATCGACAAATTTCGCTAACGCAAAACTCCCTTACTGTTTCGTTCGCATAAAAACATTCACCCAAATCATCTTGGTCTTTATTTAAGATGAGATCATCAAAGAGTTTTTCTTGACATATTTTTTGCAAAGAATGAAGTCTGAAGGGTTGACTCCTCCACGAAGTTGCCTTTAGAAAACACTGAACCTCACGAAGTTGCCTCATCAGGGTCTGAGAATGAGAAGGAAGAGAAGATGGAAAAAGAGCGACTGAAAATAGACCACGCAGGAACTTGACAAAAGTTCCCTAAAAAAAGACAAATGAATAAAAAAAAAAAACACTAAGGTTACGACTCAAAAATCTGTTCAAGGAATAAGGCTTGCACAAAATTAACTTATAGTTATCACAAATATCCCATTTAAAAATTCAAAAAAATGAATGAAATTAGGAAATGACGATTAGTCAAAATGATTTTTGAATTCACTAAAAATGACATATATAACCCAACAGCTGATACAACTCCCACTGAAGGAAGGACGCGAGAAAGTAGAGGAAGCAAAAGGCTCAAAATTATAGGCTACATAGCTAGGGGCCGAAGGGACACTGCAAATACCTTTTAGTAACGCCTACAGTGCACAACGTGAGGTGCACTGACAGCACAACCCCAACCTTCCCCAGTTACCCCCTGCAGGCCTGTGGTTGTCAGGGTTTGAAACAGCGTAGCTAATTCAAATCATCTTCGAAATTCTAAAGATAAATCAAAGAAAACACATTCACATGTTGCGTCATCCGTCAAAATGGCAGAATCCAGTAATGGAAAATTAAATCTGACATTTTCATGAAACTTATTTTTTCAACTTTTACGTAAAAGACGAGTGATGAAAAATCTTCATGAAAAAAGAATTCTTTTTGCTAACAGAATTCCAAATGGTGCAACAATTTACAAAATCATGACACAATTACGAACAAGCTTTTCATTTTTCCACAAACAGTTGATCTAAAATTTCAAATTTCTAAAACTCTCTCTCTCCCCCACAAATAAATTTTGCTTATGCAGCACAGGAATATGAACTCTTTGCCACAACGCATTAAGGTCGAAAGTCGGCGGTGAGGAATATTTGAAAGGCCAAAAAAAAAAAGGAAAAACACCATTCAATAATTTTTCACCTTCCAATCTGAAAAGTGTCAGAAATTTTTTGTTGTGAATTTATGGTTTTGTTTTTTCAGTCTGCTCATTATCATTAATTTGTCGTTCCACTGGATTTGAATGCTAGTAATGGTGCGCGTGATGTAAATTTATGAATACATAAATAAATAAATAATTGCATACATATACATACATATGTGTGTATGCGTTTGTGTCTATATTATTTCACCAATAATTATTTCCACTACCTGCAAAACTAACTAGCCTATATACGGCACACGTTTATGAAATCGACATTCATTTAATAATAATAATAATAATAATAATAATAATAATAATAATAATAATAATAATAATAATAATAATTAGTAGTAGTAGTAGTAGTATAGATTTATCCACGCTGGGTATGGTCATTATCGGCCACTGGCGCCTACGTACCTACAATATCCATCTGGCAGGAAGGTCTTAGGGCTAGCAACCTCACCCCAGAATACTTGCTGAAATCCGTAAGACTATTAGAAATTACATCTTACAAATGAAAAAATTAAGTCTGAATTAAAAAAAAAAAAAAAACATAAAAAACTTGAACTAATTAATGGAAAAGTGCAAGTCTACGCGTTTAGAGAGAGAGAGAGAGAGAGAGAGAGAGAGAGAGAGAGAGAGTAAATAAACTTCAGGACAACTTAGGAATGAAATGAGACGACTGACCTGGAAATGGAAAGAAAGCTTCGTCAGCGGTAAAAGGAAGGCTCCGCGATGGATTTCAGAGAGAGAGAGAGAGAGAGAGAGAGAGAGAAAGATTTTAACCTGATGCCTGCCACTGGACCTTTGACCGAGTCTTTGAAAGGCTATGAAAATTGGTGGAATGCATTTCCACGAAGTGTATATATATATATATATACACACACACACACACACACACACACACATATATATATATATATATATATATATATATATATATATATATATATATATATATATATACTGTGTATATATATATATGTATATATATATATATATATATATATATATATATATATATATATATATATATATATATATATATATATATATATATATATATGAGTGTGAATGAAGGCAGGTAATTCTATATCATTTTAAACCTTGGTTAGAAATCCGTTAACACCGTAAAAATCATTACGTAATTATTACCACCTAATTAATCTGAATACACTGGACATCAGTTTTCAAAACAAAATTGATAATTGTAAAGCTCTCAGTAATCGCAGAAGACCGTCTGAAATGCAGCATAAAGATATAGCTACATATACCACCAAGTTCATGAATTTGTCTTAAAAAGTCTGCCATCATAAAGTTTATCTAAAAAATGCTGACATTATGAAACCAGTCAAAAGCATTTCATCAGCAAATAAAAAATCTTTATAAAGCTTTCACAAGTCATGATGAAAACTGTGAACTAGACGTCATGATGCAATGAAAAAAAGGATAGCCCTGAAAAAATTTGCATAATGCCCAAAAATATGTAAAATTTATTATATATTATACAAAGTAGAGAAAATATCAGTAAGAATAACCAGCACCGTATCAAAATCCTGTATATCACGGAGAAATAAACTTGAAATTAATCACATAAACCGTAAAGCAAAAAAAAAAAAAAAAAAAAAATACTAACAGTGACAGAGAAAACTCCATAAAACATCAGGCAATTTTCTCACGTTAACACAAAACACATCTGGGCTTCGTCGAAAGTGTTTTAAGTACACTTAACGGAGTCAGTTGTAGACATCCTTTGTGAATAAATGAAGAGCTGAACTACCGGCGCCTTTTGTGGGGTTATACCTTTCTTTCATTATCTTAGGTTGAGGCAACATCTGATTCCAGTGACTGAAAAATAAGGTTAGAAGCTTTGGTCCTTTAGAATGCGCTCCTGTATTCGATTCATTAACTTTCTCTAGTCTCCACTTCTCATCTCTCTCGGCTAGAGGACTACTGTAGGTATGTTATATATGATTAAATCAGAGGCAGTCTTCGAATTCGCTGAGTTTCAGCGCGCATCTAAAACAGCTGGGCAACATCCGAAGAGTAAAATAAGGAGTTTTGTAAATTCAATAAGTCTTTCCTTAACAGAATTCCTGTAATGAAACGAGAAACAATATCACTCTTGCCTGGAAAGAAACCGAAGGTGTCTGTCTCCAGCGGAATATGTTTCCCTTATAAGGGACACAAGCGTAGCCGTAGCCAGAGGGATTAACCTATTAAAGGTCTGTCGTAAGACTTCTCTCTCTCTCTCTCTCTCTCTCTCTCTCTCTCTCTTATACGACAATGTTACATTACCAAGGAGACGTAGCTGAAGACTGTTTCATTTAAAAAAGACAGAAACAACATTCTTATTTAAGTTACTAAAGCTTTTCTAGTTGAACAGATGTCACATACACACACATTATATACGTATACATATAAAAATATATATATATATATACATATGTGTGTATACATTATATATATATGTATATATAATTCTAAGATATATATATATATACACACACACACACACACACACATATATATATATATATATATATATATATATATATATATATATATATATATATATATATATATATATATATATATATATATATA
>NC_089763.1:942506-1060006 GCF_040412425.1 Macrobrachium rosenbergii | reverse complement strand
TCCACCAAGAACTTGGCACAATATGCAAATTATCATTCAATATATTTAAATTTACTGAGAAATTAACGAAAACTTGAGTCAACGTAACGGTAGATATATCTTGATCAAGAAAATTATCACCAAATTTACAACATGATCAACTGTATATACTGCTGAATCCCTGTAAAACAAAAATAATTTGCGGAAATAATTAAGACATTCCTCTACCATTTGAATTCAAACAATCAAGAATAATTAAAGAAAGACAGAACAAAACTAACAAAAAATGACCTTTCAGAAGCAAACAAACAAAGTTCATCTTAGCATCAATATCAATAAAGACCCGTGCAACGACTTGCAGTAAACAATTACTATCACACAGGCGATATAATGATAACCAGACAGTCTCCCATCGGGAATGGTAAACCGTTCTCCTACTGCCACTTACACATCATACTTGCTTATGATACAGACATAAAGCGATATCTAAACACCCTCCCGCCCCCATCCCCCCGTTTAAGACCTACTTTGGTAAGTAGGCCGATACGAGAGGAATACGGCTTTATAGGTCATGGGAAACGATTTCTCGTGGTTTACGACATCAAAATTTGTGTACTGGGACTATGTGCGCGGGTGCGGCCTTGTTTTGTAGGACAAGAATAAGGCAGGGTTTATTTATTTCGTTTTCTTTTTTTGCTGTTTTTCATGGTTATTACTCTTCCTCCTCGAATCTGCGAGTGCAAATGTCTTTCCTCGTTCTGTTATTCTTGTTTTTGTTAGTGACACTACTTTACTATCATTCTGGTTTCTATAATGTAGCATGAATATAGTTAGCGAGAATGTGATTATATAAAGGGATGAGGCTGCAAGACCCATGCCTTTATTCTTGACCCTACCTGTCACTTCCACCCTATTCGCACCTGGGCTGGATGAGTGAGTCTACAGGCAAGGATCCAATCAAGGCCTTGCAAATGAGGACCAAGTATTCGACCACCTTCTAGGATGGCGGATATGATACTGATCTTTCCAGAGAGAGAGAGAGAGAGAGGGCCTGGCTTATATTTCCCAGTTAGGGGAAGTTAGTCTCTCTCTCTCTCTCTCTCTCTCTCTCTCTCTCTCTCTCTCTCTCAGAACGGAATAGATATATCAGTTATGGGAAGACTCTTGTCTATCTACTCTATCTATCTCACAGAAAACGGGCCCTCCCTTTACTTTATGGGTATATATACAGCTATTAAGCTTTTAGATACTCTTTAGGATACGGAGTCTGAGGTCCTTCTGTCAAGGCCTTAGTAGCTGTTTGGTTCGTGTCACCAAAATTCAACTACTGTTGAGGAGTACGGTATTCATAATTCCTGCCGTTCTGGTTGGTGTTTCCATAATACAAATAAAATATCCAACAGGCTGATTTTTCTTTGCTTTTTATATTTTCATTAAACTGATATTTTGAATTTTTAAAAAGAACTTTTTAGAAACACTACAGGCCTTTTTTCCGCGGAGGTGTTACTAATTCTCTCTCTCGCCACTTTCACAAATACTGACTTTGCAACGGAGATACTTTCTTACTTGAGTTAAACAACATCCAACAGATAGCCAATATTCAGGAACAAAATAAAATGATGTCTAGCCGTTAACTTAATTTGGGGTTTTTGAGAAAATCAATGATCTAACTTAATCAGTTATAATTACATTAAATCAAAAGAATAACACAGGGGAGCCCTAAGCACTGGCTCCTGGGCACCCTGGTTACATACATACATGCATATATATATTTATATGTGTATATATATATATTATATATGTTAGGAACAATTGTTTGTCGATTGTTCCCTTAGTGGATTGTTGCCTCCTTTGTTTTTGTTTGTTTTTAATTACTGGCGAGTTGACGTCTGATGGATGGCGTCAGACTTCGTCAGTCAGGTTCGTAACAGCAATAAGTCAGGTTCGTAGCAGCAACGAGCCAGGTTCTGGAGGGCAGAACGACCGATGGTCCAGGGCAGCAGCGAGTCAGCTGGAGTAGCAGCAGCAGGTATCCGTACCTGCGAGTCAGGTCCTGGCAGCAGAGCAGAGCAGCAGAGAGTTTCTTGAGGACGAGATGGTTGCCGTGTCGGCTCTGTCTTGGTCGTAATTGAAGGAGGACGTCAGTACGTTTCTTGGAGGACGAGATGGTTGCCGTGTCGGCTCTGCCGTTGTCGTCGGTACTGAGGAGGACGTCAGCACTGTGCTAGAGGACGAGATGGTTGTCGTTTCGACTCTGTCGGAGTTGTCCTGCAGTGTTCCTGTTAAGCAGCTTGGGGCTGTTTAGTCGGCTCTATTGAGTTCGTCTGCTGATATTTATTGCTTTGCTGCCTGCTAATATTAATGATTTTGTAGATTTATGATTTGCTGTCTGTTAATAAGTTTCACTGTTCAAAATGCACGTAAATTTGTGTATTGTAATGAGGTCCTTAATGGTTGTAATAACATTTGTGAATAACGGTTTGATTTACTGACTCTAATGTAAACTTAACTTAAACTTAAACTTGGCTTAAACTTATTCTTACTTGGCTGTCCTTAAAAACTTATTCTTACTTGGCTGTCTTTAAGGAATGTCTGAGTTAAATGTTCACTGCCTTTTTTTACTTTTTTATTTTGATTATTGCTGCTGCTGAGAGTTTAATTCATTTGTGGTAATGTTCATTTCATTGTTTTATTCTAAATTAAATTGAACCTGACTCGACTGTAAATATGTACATATCTTACTGTAAATAAATTAATTTTAAGGTAATTTTTTTTGTATTTGTTCTGCTCCTCTCTCCTTTGTTTGTCACCTCTCGTCAGTCATTACAGCCCAGTTGCTTGTTTATTTTAAAGAACCTGTCGATCTCGAGAGGCGAGATCGTTATAATATACATACATATATATATACATATATATGTAGACATATAGCCTATATATATATATACATATATATATATATATATATATATATATATATATATATATATATATATTATATAATGAATGTTGGCTATAGTGCTGCAAGGAACTTCCTTTGTTAGCAAGACATGGCGTGTTCGAATCCCGAGCTAATAAGTGAACTATGAATTTGGTGCTCGATCGGCTATAGTAGGTTATAGACAGAAATTAAAACTTAAACGCCCAATCTTTAACATACAATCCTCATCATAACTAAAAACGGCAGGAACGCAACGAAGCATTTATTATATACTCGGGATGAAAACTTGAGAGAGAGAGAGAGAGAGAGATCATTGACAACTGAAGGAGTATCACGAATTGCCCTCAAAACTTTCTTGTCGTAATTGGCAAGTTGTGACCTCTTCCCTGTCTCCTGTCCTCATTTATCATGGGAAAGGATGGCTGGAGGCTGAACGGGAATTCCGATATAAGTCTAAGGAGAGGAGGGAGGAATTATACAAAAATACAAACTACGAGGTTGTTCTTTGAATATCAGTAAACTAGATTAAAACTGACAGTACGTTTTAGTTTTCTCTCTCTCTCTCTCTCTCTCTCTCTCTCTCTCTCTCTCTCTCTCTCTCTCTCTGTGGAATGAGAGAGGGAGAAGGGCTGACCACGAAACACTTAAAGTGGGAAATTTGTTTTCTCAAGGGATCCTAAAAATGAAAAGGAAATGTTTGCATTGCTTACGGAAACAGGCGATGCAGTGCAAGCATTGTTATAGAAAACGGAATTTTCACTCTAAATTCAACTGAAAACGGTTAACCTTTTCATTTCATGATTTATCTTGGTGCTAGCCAAAGTTCAATACATCGTAAGAGGTCCACTTTCTAGCCTTCCCATACAGCAGAACATTAGATCATTACTTAATGATAATGAAGTCTTCTTGCAGGTGTATAAACAGCATATATACACCAATTGCTTCATCTCCTGGATCCAGAAGTCCAAACGGGTATGTGGTACGTGACCATCAAAGTAATTCGATTATGTTCATCACAGTAATTCGATTATCAACCTTTAAAAAAATCGAAACTGCATCCGGGATTACGAGGAAAAATACAGTGCTGTGTTAAACTGTCTTCCATCACGGGCTGACTTTGGATTAGAAAGTAATTTATGGGGTGACTAAAACTCTTTGCCATAAGCCTAGTGTCTACCCTTACAACAAAATTTGACGACAGAAACACTCATACAGTAGATACACAGACACAGTCACACACACACACACACACACACACACACACACACATCTTATAACATATCTTATATTGCACTGCAGTGGAGTGTATAACCTAGCAATCATATACAGCTATGTTAACAACAGGAACTTTGTTTCTACGTATGGCATTTGATTTTTTCTTTTTCTCTACAAACTACCCAATTTCGTAACCTGGCATTGCAACAGAGGATGAATATGCAAACGAGAGAACAGCGTTTATGCTGAAGTTTTTATACATCCGATTAATAATTCCACTCGGTGAGAAATGACCCATGAATATTCATAACCGCTGATAATCGTATAATCCTCGGTATTTGGGAAGTGGTCCGCCCGGAGAGATAGACCGATATAATCCCTTTTAATTAAGAATTGCTGTTCCTGTTAAATTTAAATTGGTATTTTAGTTTAATACTTTCTTGTATTATATTTTTGCTGGTGTCCTAAAGATGGTTCTTAAGAATGCATTTATGAGCATTTCATTCTTAAGCACAAGATCTTCATTCTTAATAGCTTTACTCAATCTTTCTAATAAGAACTTTCGCAAAATCTTTGGTTTAACTGAATAGTTTTCTTTATTTCTTCTACATATTAAATATATTCATTTTGTATAAACGTCTCTTTATATTCGTAAGTTGATTTAAGTTAGCTATTTACCTCACACTATGCATACATAAATAAGACAAAATGATCTCCATTAAAATTCTTTCCCAGAAAACTTTTAAACGTTTTGATGATTCATAAGACTTAAGTTGCATCTGAACTTCCAAAAACTATGTCGTAACTCTAGGGAACTTATTTATCAGGAACGCCAGAGTAGCCAAATCAAAAGTTATGTTTTTAGTTTAGGAAATAACAAAATCGCCCACACCCACACACACACATATATAATATATATATATATATATATATATATATATATATATATATATATATATATATATATATATATATATATATATGCGTGTGTGTACGTGCAGCCGTGAGAGAGAGAGAGAGAGAGAGAGAGAGAGAGAGAGAGAGAGAGAGAGAGAGAGAGAGAGAGAGATGGATTCCAAAAGATATCCAAAATAAACCAGTCTGAATTCAGTCTCAAAGAAAACACATCATATTGAGGAACTATTTCCACGATCTATACACCTCCCAAAAATAGACTCTAGTACTATTGCTGCTGCCACTAATGCTGCCATTGCAATGACATTCATCACTTCTGTACGGTCCTTTTTCGTTGACTGGCTGACGAAGTTATTAGCTTTCCTTCCTTCCTTCCTTCTGTTCCATAACGACAAACCATACAGAGGGAGGAAGGAAGGAAGGAAGGAAGGAAGAAAGATTAAGGAGGAGGAGGAGGAGGAGGAGGAGGAGGAGGAGGAGGAGGAGGAGGAGGAGGTGGAGGGCTGACCACAACAAAAGGGGGTCGGCGAGGGAATCCAGCCATAAAATCAACTCCAGAAACAAGTAAATTTAGTTCATTTTCATACGGATGAAATAAAGAGGTCAGGGGGAGGAGGAAGACGCGGAAAAAGGACGCCAATTCGCAATCGGAAGGAGAGAGAGAGAGAGAGAGAGAGAGAGAGAGAGAGAGAGAGAGAGAGAGAGAGAGAGAAATTAGGTTTCCAGTGATATAGGTCTATGAGTGAGGGCAGCCGTCTCGTTTAGTGTTGGTAGCAACCGCTGTTGGTGGAAACTTGGCTCCAGTCCAGACGGGCGGACGCCCTCCCCCTCCCTCCCTTCACTTTCCCTCTTTTCGCTACTTTCCTCCTCTCTCCCCCACCCTGCAGCCCCTCCTCCCCTCCCCCTCCCATTCCTAACGTGCCGTTCCCCCTTCCCCCACACCTGATCTTCAGTCCACGTTCCATCTTTTATCTGGTTTATCTACTTTATGAGACGATCTCTTAGAACCAAATGCTTACGTAAAACACGGCGTATGACTATAGTTTCCTGAGGCATGCACCAATTCATGTGAAATTCCTCCCCCGACTCCTCCTATCCCAAAAACAAACACCCACTCCCCCACCCCACCATCTTATTTCATGCTTTTTAGGTCTTCGTTGGGTGAGTCGGTAGAGCTGCGGACTGTCACTCGATGGGCCGGAGTTCAATTCCCCGGCCGGCTGATGAAGAGTTAGAGGAATTTATTTCTGGTGATAGAAATTCATTTCTCGCTATAATGTGGTTCGGATTCCACAATAAGCTGTAGGTCCCGTTGCTAAGTAACCAATTGGTTCTTAGCCACGTAAAATAAGTCTAATCCTTCGGGCCAGCCCTCTCTAGGAGAGCTGCTAATCAGCTCCTCAGTGGTCTGGTCAAACTAAGGTATACTGTTCTTCTCTTGAGGCAGGGCCTCCAACCACGCACATCCAGCACCCACAAGACAACCGAACATCCCTTCCCCAACCGCCATTCGTTTGGCGTCAAATTGACTTCCAATCTCCCACTTTAATTCCAGGCCTTCATGTTTGAGAGAGAGAGAGAGAGAGAGAGAGAGAGAGAGAGAGAGAGAGAGGAAACCTCCTCTTTTCGTTCCTTCTTTCGGAGAGGAACGAGATTAGGGAAATGTAAAAAAGAAACATCGTTTAATTTTGACATTATTTTCCCTCCTTCGTTTTTCTTTCTCTGCCTTTTATTGTAGTAGTCGGCATGGAAGTAATCACTGTTTTTCTGGGAGAAGACAGATTAAGGATAGGCGAAGAACGTTAACTAGAGCTGAAACCAGTGGCTTTTTTCCCGCACTTTTTTTTTATTGAACACTACGGGATATCCCAAGAATAACTGTCACAAATAAAACTATTTCCCAATGAGTTTAACAGCTTTCGCATTTAAGTCAACAAACATACACTTCATGCCGTTCAGGTATAACTAAGCACATGGAATTTAATCATTAATGAGCATCGATACAGTGTATACATCTACACAAGAAAAATAAATACGTGTAAAGCGTTCATGCAGATATTCATATCACACCCAAGCACACATACACACACACAAACACACACCCACGCACACACACCACACACACACACACACACACACACACACACACACACACACATATATAATCAGAAAGCTACAAACGTCCTTTAATATCCAATTCACTCTACCTCGGAAGTAATATATTTTCATATATGTTACCGAAGGGGAATTTTTAGTTGATAATAAGTCCACCGTCCCGTGGGGTCGAACCAGCGACGGACGAGGAATCAGGACTACAGTGACACACTAACCAGTCGACCCCACGGGACGGTGGACTTATTATCAACTAAAAATTCCCCTTCGGTAACATATATGAAAATATATTACTTCCGAGGTAGAGTGAATTGGATATTAAAGGACGTTTGTAGCTTTCTGATTGTATATGAATCACGGTGATGTGATAAATAGACACACACATTATATATATTATATATATATATATATATATATATATATATATATATATATATATATATATATATATATATAGAAACGTAAAGAGAAAGAGACCTAAAGAAAAAGAATCGATAAATGTAGAAGGTTCACTAACAGGGAAAAAGAACCGGAAAAGAAGAACAGAAAATCTTTTGCATCGTTAAAAACCGAAGGCCTCAAAAAGGGAACACACCCACGTGTACACATGTACACATACACCAACACGTGTACAGAAGTTAACGATGTGTGAAATTGCAAAGGCGTTGGATAAGTGGGGAAAAGGTTTCAAACTAGACCGAAGCTAGTTTTAAAGGGTGGGCCAAATTCTCTCTCTTTCTTTCCGTGTGTGTGTGTGTGTGTGTGTGTGTGTGTGTGTTTCAGCCTTATTAGCTCCTGCATAAGGTTCCACTTTTATTTTCTGAGGCTGGGTTAAGTATATCTTAGTTTAACCAGACCACTGAGCTGATTAACAGCTCTCCTAGGGCTGGCCCGAAGGATTAGATTTATTTTTACGTGGCTAAGAACCAATTGGTTACCTAGCAACGGGACCTACAACTTATTGTGGAATCCGAACCACATTATAGCGAGAAATGAATTTCTATCACCAGAAACAAATTCCTCTTGTTCTTCACTGGCCGTTCGGAGATTCTAACTTGCGACCAACAGAGTGGTAGCTGAGAACGGAACCCGCTCACCCAGCGAGGAACTAGAACAACTGATGTAAATAAAGAAAAACTTGCATCACATACTGACCGGATTCATGTTAAGGGTTATTCCTATATACAAAGAATCTTGTAATAGATCGCAAGGTGTCTATTAGACAGGACAGATAAACAAACAGACACGTGTACCAAAATAACACATAATTTACCTTCGTTGATGGAAGAAATTCATAAAAGTTGAATGATCAATTTACTTCATTTTTACAATAGAGTGAACGGAGATAATCATAAAAATGTGTACAAATATTACAATAAAATTGCTGTGGGGCAGAAAAAAAAAATTCGAGACCAAACTTGGTTATTTTTCATTTCTAAATAAAAAGGGAAGTTTGAATCAATTTAAATATGCAATTTAGTATAATTACATTTTTCTCACCTAAACTATGCAACTAATCTACTACAAAGGGAAAAACATATTATGAACTTTTATGACGCATTACACATGACAGTACCACCGAGAATTATATTATATATATATATATATATATATATATATATATATATATATATATATATATATATATATATATATATATATATATATATATATATATATATATATATACATCACGAAGGAAGCAGTAGGGAAAGGCATCCTCATCATCTACAGTTTATTTTCAATGCCGACGTTTCGCGACGAATTCCAAGTCGCATTTTCAAGGCTATAAAATATAATATAATTTGCGAGCATCAATAACAAATTAATGCAATGACAACAGCTCTTTCTGTAGTAAAATTATTTAAAAACAAAACACATTCCAATAAGTAAAAGGAGTTCACTAAAATCTTAAAACAACCTACCTATATGAAGGAAAGAACAAGACTAATATAAATAAGTAAAAACAGAGTGAGGAAAACCAGTTGTCCAAACTAGGCTATAAACAATTTCACTGAGGACGATTGAGTATTTAAATGCGACTTGGAATTCGTCGCGAAACGTCGGCATTGAAAATAAACTGTAGATGATGAGGATGCCTTTCCCTACTGCTTCCTTCGTGATGTATACTTCGAGCTTCAGCTCAGGCCCTTATATGTATATATATATATATATATATATATATATATATATATATATATATATATATATATATATATATATATATATATATATATATATATATATATATATATATATATATATATGTATACGAGGTTACATTTTTCACCATTAATGGTCATAT
This sequence comes from Macrobrachium rosenbergii, assembly GCF_040412425.1. NCBI lineage: Eukaryota > Metazoa > Arthropoda > Malacostraca > Decapoda > Palaemonidae > Macrobrachium > Macrobrachium rosenbergii. Next base: position 1,050,542 of record NC_089763.1, on the reverse strand, counting down.
AAAACCATTATGTTTAACTTTCCGTCTCTCTCTCTCTCTCTCTCTCTCTCTCTCTCTCTCTCTCGGGGCAGAATTTTTCTACCAAAAGTGGCGGGGCCCACTTTTTTCTGGCCCGACTTCTTTTTTCAATAAATGTATTTTCTTCTTCTTTTCTCCCTAACCACAGACCTTTATTTTTTCCTTCCTTGTTTTTCTGCACGTTCTCTTTCCCTTCTCTCCTTCACTTCCAGTATCAATTTTCTCTTACTTCTATTTTCGTTCAAAGGGAAACAACCGAGTAACGGCGCGTTCTTTTACTATGGGGATATTTCATTTCTTTCTTTCTTACTCCGGTTATATATGCCTTATTCCTTTCTGTCCACTGCCTGGATCCTCGAAGTTCGATAATCGACTAACGACCACGTACTAAATCCATTTATACAGGCTATATATATATATATATATATATATATATATATATATATATATATATATATATATATATATATATATATATATATATATATATATATATAACCTGTATATATAGACATATATATCAGTGTTTTCGTGTAGACATTTTTATTAATATATTTTTGATTATTTGAATTGCATTGAAAAGCCATGTGTCATATTACATTAATTTTCAATTTCTGTGTTTTTAAATCGCAAATTTGTTACGATATAAATATATATATATATATATATATATATATATATATATATATATATATATATATATATATATATATATATATAGCCTGTATATATAGACGTATATATCAGTGTTTTCGTGTAGACATTTTTATGAATATATTTTTGATTATTTGAATTGCATTGAAAAGCCATGTGTCATATTACATTAATTTTCAATTTCTGTGTTTTTAAATCGCAAATTTGTTACGATGAACAAAAGCGCTGCATTATTAGATATAAAAAGATATCAAATATACTGTATATAAACTGATATAAAAGATATAAAAACTAATATATAACCCAAAACGCGTCAGCTTTGATAATAAGAAATTCCATCGAACACAGGATGAAAACTTTGGCCAAAGAGACACATTTTCCCTTTCCTCCATAAATCCTATTCCGAGTCTTTTACAAATCGACAAGAAGCTGCGTAAAGAAGAAGAGGGTCTCTCCATTGCAAAGGCCATATTTTGAAATAAGGTCATGTTCTTTCTCCAGAACCCAGTCGTCTTCTTTTGCGCTCGATTTGACTTTCACGGAAAATGGGAATTTCCTTAAAAGGAAGAGTAGACTATTTCATTTTTTATATACATTATCATTGACTGGTGATTTGACTCCAGGCTTCAAGAACTTATTCTTGTCCATTTAAAAATTTTATGTTAGTTACTATCTCAGTAGAGGTTTCTTTTATTTTTCTTTACATTGGGCTTTTGTTTTTATTTTGTGTAATTTTCCCATTTATCATCGGCTGTTTCATTTTTCATTATATATATATATATATATATATATATATATATATATATATATATATATATATATATATATATATATATATATATATATATATATGAGAAAGGTATTACTATGCTGCAAACACCCCAAGAATCCACTCTATACACTCAAGTGACTACAGGATCCGACACATCCTGGCAAGGTCATTTAAAATTTTCTTTTGAAGATCAGTTTGAGGCAGTTCTTTGGTATTTAAAGTATGAGAACAATCCATTTTTTTTTAAATGTAGATCAGGATTTCCTTCGTGTCTACAAAGGAATTTTGACTCTGGCTACCATGAGTTTTTTTTTTTAACCTAAGGCATATTTTGGTATCTTTGATGACTTCAGTTTTTATTTTTTATATACTTTGTTTTTTTATTTATTTGTTACTATATATATATATATATATATATATATATATATATATATATATATATATATATATATATATATATATATATATATAGCCTATATCTCTGGTTGGTAATACAGAGGACTTATGAGGTATAGCAGTTGTATTGCAGTGAAGGTTGTCTTAAAAGCCATTTCTAAAGCTGTAAATTCTAAGAGAGAGAGAGAGAGAGAGAGAGAGAGAGAGAGAGAGAGAGCTGTAAATTCTAAGAGAGAGAGAGAGAGAGAGAGAGAGAGAGAGAGAGAGAGAGAGAGAGAGAGAGAGAGAGAGAAGGGTGGGGACCCAACAGTTCCCGCAGAATAATGCAATCATTTTATCTTTTGACCTACTTTATAGAAGGCCCTTCTTTGAGTGTCTGGTTTATTTCTCTCTTCACAACAGTTCACCTCTGTGTGATTAGTAACACCTGAACCAAGCTAGATTTTGTTATAGTAACAAATAAATAAAAAAAAACAAAGTATATAAAAAATAAAAACTGAAGTCATCAAAGATACCAAAATATGCCTTAGGTTAAAAAAAAAAAAAAACTCATGTTAGCCAGAGTCAAAATTCCCTTTGTAGACACAAGGAAATCCTGATCTACATTTAAAAAAAATGGATTGTTCTCATACTTTAAATACCAAAGAACTGCCTCAAACTGATCTTCAAAAAGAAAATCCACAAATCTGAAGACGAGTCGCCTATATTTCTAGAACAGCTTCAAGACATCACGTCCCCTCTTTAGTGTGGAGAACTTTCAGCACCGAAGATGAGACGTGATGTCTCGAAAATCTCTCAATTTGTGGTTATTCACATTCATTACAGTGAAAGACTGGGCTTATGTACGAATGAAAATATTGGAACTTAATAAAAATATACAACAAAGAAACTGTCACCGAGATATGCAGGTATTAAACAGCTAATTTATCAAGGAATTTCCCCATAATCATCCTGTCTACCATGCCACTGGATAGTGAAGAAAAAATTAGGAGGAATTAAGAAAATGGGAAAAAATGAAAAATAGAAAATGGGGACAGTAAGACTATACCTGTGTTCGCTCTCATTACAAGGAACTTTTCCCACTTGGATGGCACAAAGACCACTATGCAGACCTTGGGACGGGAGTTTCTTTGTGCAGTCACCACACACCCCAAGACAAGTAGGCTAGCTGTTATTTAAAAAGAAATTATGATACTTGAAAAGAATCTAGTTGTCAAAATAGATTCACCTGTCCCACTATAAACCCCGCAAGACCTAATTAAAAAGGGACGATGTTATGGAACATGAATAACCCAAAAGTAGTATTTATTGTATTTAATTGATGAAGTAAACTATAGAAAATCAATTACTTTTCGCGGAAAAAAACTAAAAAATCAATTATCTCATGCTAAATAAAACCAAAAATTCAGTGGATTAACAGCACGCAGTATGTAACATATTTAGACATAAAATGTACTGTATGAAAACAATTACGAAATAATATCAATGAAAAATGGGCAACACAGAATGACAACGGAACAGTGAAGATTGAATTAAGACTAATCCACTTATTTATTCAAATATACCGGTATATCAAAATAGCAAGTCAATATCACAATAACAAATGTTACTAATACTTTTCCTGTTATTCATATGTTTCAGAATAAACAAAATATACCCATCTGCACGATTTACATCGCCATCAAATTTCCATGTATAAATTTCAGTCGATACCAGCAATATAGATTTGGCAAACGCATATTTATCCAGTAATTCATGTGTCCACACGAAGGCTCGACTCTTCATGAAGCATTCGCTTGCATGTCATTGTTTGGGCATCAAACTGACCCTGGCCTCTTCATTTCCATTTCATCAATGGTAAACACCGGTTTTCACTTCTACTATATTGACGCTTCGCCTCTCTTATTTGCGGTCCAGTGTGGGCGGAATTTTAATCTACTTTTAAAAAGCTTTGTTTTACTACTTTATGAATCAGAAAAGTTAAGTTATTGATTTCAGCAGAGTCAAACTCTAGTTCCAGGTAAGTATAATACTTTGACACTTGTGAATGAATCTTGCGTGGAACAGAAACCGCTCGAGGGTCAGAGACAAACGAAAAGGAATCATATTCTTAGTGCAGAACCAAGAGACAAATTGCGCCAAGGCTCATTTTAAATATCATAAAGGGATACCATCATACAACAGGTCCAGACTCACTTGAACATATTTCTGAAGGAAGCTTCAACATGAAACGATAAAGGCGAGTCCGCGTCTCTGAATTGTGAAACATGACTCGAAATGTCAGAAAACTGCCTTTTTGTGAGTAATAATCGACCCTTAGAGTCGAAAAAATATATATACGGGAAAGTTGCTATTTTAAATGAAATAGGAACACCAATAATGACTGTACAGAACCACAGGATCCCACAAAACAGAATATACTGTATATGATGATGACATTGTAGTAAAAACAACTCTAAACGAAAAAGGAGCAACAAATACCTCTTAAAGAAAGAGAACAGGAATAAAATGGAAATGAGGAAGTATTTCTAATTTCTGTCAGAGTAAAAGTAAAAAACAAGAAAGTATTTTTAGGAAAGGTCAGGAAATTACGACGCCATAAAGATGTATATTTAAACTACTGAATATAACAACAACAACAACAACAACAACAAAAACTGAGATATATACATAAAGAGGTCTTCTGACACAAAAGACAAGTAATTCTCTACTTACAGAACTCTCAAATACGGTGCAGCACTGGGCTCAGGTTTTTGCAAGTTAGTGCCGCTGACTAGTCGACCCAGCGGGGATTACGAAGAGGGCGTGGGACTAGCAACCTCATTGCTAAAGCTTTTCCCCATTGGGAAGGGACGGAAGGTCACAACAGACTTCTGTATTTTTTTTTTTTCCGCAAGGCTGCTAGCTCCATGCTATTCATCTTGACACCAGAAGACACTGGCACCCGATTACAACTGGGTGGACTGATGGGCGGCAGGCTTGGAGGGAACCAAAGGCCTACCGTGCGTGAGACAAGTACTGTGCTATACACCTACAGTGTTCACTTTGGCAAACTGCAACTTCCAAAGATAGACGGTACAGCTGACATATTCCATCGAATATCTCTCTCTCTCTCTCTCTTATTTCACTTTCTAGGCTAGAACAATTTCAAGAGTGTAAATAATAATGGTGAGGGAAATTATGAGGAGGAGGGGATAATGAGGGAGAGTAGACAGAGAAAGGACTAAAAAGGAGAGTCAAAGTATTAATTCTAATAGTTGATCATAAAATAGGAATCTTAGCAAAAATAGCAGAAGGGGGAAAGCGGGAAATAACCAGGTTTGAGAGAGAGAATGGAAAAATCTAAAACGTTGCCTTTGAAGTATACTACGTTTTTTTTTTTTTACAGGAGGAGAGTGAGAAAACGGTTGCAAAAAATAAGGAAGAAAAATGGGAGGGATAAAGTAGAGGAGAATTTTTAGAAAGGGAGATTTATCACCACTTCCTTTCAGCATGATAGGAATGACTTGAGTTTATTCATTTATTTAAAAATAAAATCCTTTAAGTTCACCTATTACGAAAGAATGTAACCTACGTGGTATGAAAAGATGAATAAATATATGGTACATATATAGGCTATATATATATATATATATATATATATATATATATATATATATATATATATATATATATATATATATATATATATATATATATATATATATATATATATATATACAGTCGGGGTGACGTTTTCCATGACGATTTTCTTCATGGAGCTCTCGTCCTCACGGTACTGGGGATGCATCCGGGCCTTATAATATATCTTGATGTCATCTTGGGGGGCAGGTTGTGTGCTTTCACCGTTGTACCATTTTTCCCGGCCAGTTCGAATTTCTTTGTTGACGAGTTTGTTGGTGAAACCATTGTTCACCAACATTTGTGCAGCACGTTCGAATTCCTTGTTGGTGTCCTGCCAGGTGGGGCAGTGGGAGAGGGCCCTTTTAATGAAGGTCCTGACTGTCGTGTTCTTAAACCTAGCAGGGCACTCGCTATCCCCGTTCAAGCAAAGTCCCAAATTGGTGGATTCTGTGTAGACTGATGTCTTCAAGTTCCGTTCCGTCTTTGTGACCATAACGTCTAGGAAGGGGAGCCGGTCGTCTGTGCTGAACTCGACAGTGTAGTTCAACACACTACATTGTTGGAAGGTCAGACGAAGGGCTTCAACCTCCTCCTCATTGTCTGCTTGAACGAAGACGTCGTCGATATATCGGGCATATTTCTTCGGCCGCTGGATTCTCTCGAAGACACGTTCTACGGTGCCCATGTAAAAATTTGCAAAGAGGACGCCCAAAAAAAAAAAATGGTAGAGCGGTGAGAGCACACAACCTGCCCCCCAAGATGACATCAAGATTATAAGGCCCGGATGCATCCCCAGTACCGTGAGGACGAGAGCTCCATGAAGAAAATCGTCATGGAAAACGTCACCCCGACCGAAGACAGTAAGAAAATAAATCTTGTAATTTATTATAAGAACCGCCGCACCCGTGATCTTGTGACCCCTCTCCGCCAGCAAGAGAACCCCTCAAGCAGAAGAACGTGGTCTACCAATTTGTATGTCCTGTCCGAGGATCCCCAGCGCTTATACTGGAATGACCACGATGCGTCTGTCAAAGGATCTCCTGCCATGCCCAGGAGGGTGCCATCATGAACCACGCCCGTGCTACCCACAATATTTCCATCTCCCGCGACAGTATTATACAAAATATAAGTATAATCGGGAGAGCCGCCGACCCTCGACGTCTGCGCCTGCTAGAGGCGCTCCTCATTGCCGAGAAAACCAACAATGAATACGACGCAGGAGGCATCGCTCCTACCCACGAATTTAAGAAGAATAATGCAGAACACCCACCAAATCCAACGAATACCTGAAAACGACAACCCTGAGAATGGAGATGCCCTGATGAGCGAGGCGCCCTTCGAGACAATCCCTCGACTACGACAGAAAGAGTAGATAATGACATCATTCATCCTCAGCCCAATAGCAGCCAAACTACCGATGATGTCAGCCGGCATGACATCACGCAACAGCAGGCCAATGGGAACGCTGGAATGAATGACATTCCCAGGTTGCGAAGATCTGTCAGGGATCGAGCTTCGCCGCAGAAATTTGGCTTGAAGTTCGCCGACTGCAACCAATCAGAATTCGCCGTCCATGACCCCCGCTGAAGCCCGTGTATAAGTTCAGAAGGACCTATGCAATCTGCCAGTCCTCTACTAGCTCCCGCTGGAGAATGACAGAAGAGTCTGTCGAAACGTCGCGGCAACAATTGTATAGAACTAACTGTATAGAATATATAAAGAAGCAGAATCCAGGTTTTGACTTTTCCCCATGAAATGACAAATATAGGCGAGCTGTTAGCACGCACCTCCACTGAAGAGAAGTCCACAATAAGGAAAATAGAAAAGTCTTCTACAAAATAAATGCAGCTGAAGCAGCAATAATATTCAATAGAACCTATTATTATTATTATTATTATTATTATTATTATTATTATTATTATTATTATTATTAATAATAGGAGGAGGAGGAGGAGGAGGCGGCTTGGGACAAAGAATTGCCTCTACATTTGAAGCAGAACAAAGGTCAGGAATTATTGAGGAAGGCCTTGGCGTTATGACCCCATGAGTGTCCACTAACACAAATCTACGACTCTTCATTGAAAAACGTAGGCTAAGCGCGTAGGAGCTCGATTAAAACACGCACACACATAGCCTACACCCAGTCATTCGTTACAGACACAATATTTCTTTTCATTATTAAACCATTTTCTCGGAAATCCCCAACAAAATCGTCATGGATAATGATGCATGGTGAGAATATTTATCGTTGCTGCAGTAAAGTTAAATTCCAAAGCTTAATGTACGTCCTTTATCAGAAATGGCACCATATCTCAATGTTGAAAATGCAATAATTCGGTCATTTTTTTGTTCCAGTTTTAAACCAAATAGTTAAGTTCAGAAGGCACTCGACATTTCCGAAACGAGGCTGCAGTATGTGTCCATGACACCAACACTGCTGCTAGGAACTATGATTGCATATGTGTTATTTTTGTGACAAAAAGATTTTTTTATATGTTCATGGTTGTTTGTATGGCTGGCAATTCCATATCGCAATACGGAAATATGACCTTTTATCACAGGCTGCTCGTCCCAGTTCCGTCAATATCGAAATTATCAAGTGGCAGCATTACCATCATTCTGTCCGTATGTCTTCCTGTCCATTCATTCCTTTCATTGCCTTTCTTGTTTTCATAAAATATTACTTCAATCAGTAGTTTCTCCTTCTGCCTTCCTCATTAGATCGTTTTATTAAAATCTTGCCTCTCCTCCCTCTACGCGCACAATCAAATGTGAATCTCAATTTCCCCTCTTTTCTTCATCATCTGCAACAACATCTGATAATAATTCAGAGTCTCTTCTCTTATTCATACACGATGTTTTTATCATTCCGTGGTCTCTGATCCTCTCTTCCTCTGTACACAGATTTACTGCCTCATGTTGCTCAATAAATTAAAATTCATCCACATTCGTCGTTCTCGTTAAAGAAAAAATATTAAAATAAAATTCATCCACATTCTCCTTCTCAGTCAAAGAGACAAATATAATATTAAATCAATAAGTTGCTGAATCCTCGACCTTTTATCGGCATTCCGTGGCAAAAGGACAGAATAATGATTTCCCTTTTCCCATTTCTTTCGCGACGGGATCCTTCCCTCCTCTCGCAAGACATCCTTCGATCCTTCAAGGCAAGATGGCTCTCGAATTTTACCACTTCCATTCATCGCAATTATCTCCTCCTCCCTCTCCCACAAAAGATGATTGATGCCAGAAGCTAAGGTTCTTTCAAATTCTTTTTTCGATTCAGAGTTGTCTCTTTGATGCGCCTTTTCCATGACGCTTTGGCAAGTCGTTTTTCTTTATTTCCGTCCAGTGGAGAAAAAAATTATAATTATGGTTTTGTATCATCATTATCTTAAAAAATTTCAAAGATTTCTCTAATAAATTCGTTCTTCTTTTTCATCGTCCAACAAAGACTGAAAAAGATATTCCTTTTCGCGCTGATTTTATCATGAGTTTAATGCTTTCTTGACCAAAAGATTCTTCAGTCTTCTCGTCCACTGCAAAAACTGGCCGAGAAGATAAAATCATTATAAAAAGTTCAATTACTTCTTTTATCACGTCATTATCATTTATTCTAGTCATCAAGACGATAAAATTCATTCAGGCGCGACCCACTATTATCACGACATGGAAATACGGTGGAGAAAAATAAAGGCGATTTTTTTTTTTGTTTCTGTTATTTCAAAGCAATCTACTTAGACAATTTCTTCTGCCACCTACACTTCAACTTGTTACTCTTAATGTATGCTGATCCGGTTACCGAAGTTACTGAAGGAAGTATTTTTATTTTTATCAATAAGCTATGTTTTCAATGCATTTGATTCCAGACTGGTAAACGTAATATTCTCTTTATCTTGATGCATTAGGATTAGAAATTACTGCTTTATCACAAGAAAACCAACTTTGGCTCTACAGTTTAGTAGTGTCTTATTTCTAAACTAACAATTAAACACGCTAATCAGGCGTTTTTAACATTTGCATTACACATACATACACACACACACAGACTGGAGTACCTTTTTTTTTTTGTAGTGGCACTGTACCAGCGCTTCTCCTTTGATCAGTGCCATCACACACACTTTGTGACATTACTGAAAATGAAACTATTACTGCACTGAATAAATTCATTTAATTCTTAATGTCATCTAATTTATTTCTGTACAGAATCGCACTCTCAAGCTCTCTCATACACGACTCCTTTAACAACGAAAAAATTGTCAGGTTAAAAAAAAAAAGTTTTATGTGAAAGGAAAAAAAAACCTACAAAATTAATAAGTTTGAAAGGACAAACCTCATATTACACAAGCGACCAAGTTCTGATGTTCAGAAAGGTTCTGACACGATGTATCTACAGCCATTTCTTCCTCCTAAATCCTCTGGATGGAAAAGTGGTATATACACTATGAGAGTTTTTTGGGGGGTCAATTTTTTTTAATGATTTATGATCTCCCAAAACGTACCTCCCATTTCAGTCAGAATTTATTGCTATGTTTTGGGCTGGTCAAATACGTTTCCTGGAGTTTGGAAAGCACTTTTCCATTTTTATAAATTTTGTAAGTTTTTTTGTCTTCTCTGTTAATTTATAACAATTTAGGATGGATGGATGTATGATATGCAAAAGCCCAGGCACTGGGGCCAACAAGGCCATTCAGCGCCGTAATGGAAAGAAAATAAATTATGTTAAAGTTATGAATTCATGAAGGAAATGATTAATAAATAAAATGAAGTGATGTGACCAATAAATAAGGGTATGAAGGTTTAATGAATGATGTGCTATATACATAAAAAAATTAATGTCATTAAAATTCTACATGATGTAATAAATTATTAAATAAAATTAAATATCGTTAAAAATTTTGATACACTTTAAAAAGAGATGATAGCAGAAATATCTGCTTCATCTCCCAAAATATCAGACAGGGATTTACCCTGAAAATGTCTCTCTCTTTGGTTAAAATATCTGGGGCAGACCACCAGAATGTGCTCCACTGTTAGTGTCTCGTCACAGTAAGCACACTCTGGAGGGCTGCTTCCTTCAAAAATAAACTGATGGGTCAGACGAGTGTGCCCAATCCCTTAATCTCGTTAAAATAACCTCTGTTCGTCTGTCAAGCTGGAATGACGAAGACCACGGTAGTACATTATCCCTAATATTTCTATATTTCTTATTATTGGCAAGAAGGGGAGAAGTCCACCTTTCTTGCCATTTACTTAAAACATAAGATCTAATGGGACCTTTTAGATCTGTATGAGGCACTTTTCTATAAGAGGTTTCTGATAAAATACTAGCAGCTTTCGCTTCCCTATCTGCCATCTCGTTTCCGCGAATCCCCACGTGAGAAGGGACCCAACAGAAAGAGACTGATTTACGTCGACAATATATACGAAAAAGCCACTCCTGAACTTTTTGAATTAATGGATGAAAGCTATTAAATTTTTTAATAGCTTCTAAGGTGCTTCTAGAGTCTGAGTATATGACAAAATTAGAGTCATTACTTTGAAAAACTAAATCTAGGGCAGACACTACGGCTGTTAATTCGGCAGTAAATATTGATGCAGAGTCAGGTAATTTAGCTGTGTACGCTGTATCACCAAGGATAACAGCGCAACCAACACCACTATCTGACTTGGATCCATCTGTATAAATTTTTGTAAAATTAGTATGGGTAACATCGTGCTCTAAGAATTTGCCCCTAATCTCTTCTACAGTGCAGTCCTTTTTGTTAAACAGTTTCTTACATATTGATGCTTCTGGGATAAGCCATGGAGGATTTACAGGATATTCTACTTCCAGGACTTTCTGGGATTTAAGGTGATTATTCCTAACATCCTCATTCAGTCGAATTTGGAATGGTTTAGAAGCTCTTGTACCAGAAAAGCTTCGAGAGTCTGTTTCCTTTAGTGCTTGAAAGGAGGGATTTTTGGGAGCACTTTTCATTCTAGCCATGTATCGCAACCCTAGCTCTTGCCTTCTTAGATCAAGGGTAAATGGTCTGTGTCGACATAAATGCTTTCAACAGGCGAAGTTCTAAAAGCCCTGAGCATATTCTCAACCCCATGTTGTGTACAACATCCAGTTCTTTTAGCTTGGTTGTACAGGCTGAGAATAAATCTGACAGCCATAGTCTAACAGATTGACACAGAGAGTCATAAAGCCTCAGAAGGGATTTCTTATCAGCCCCCAACTAAATCCAGAGACAACCTTTAAAATATTCATAGATTGTTTAACATTAAACTTTAGGGCATTTATGTGGCTAGCCCATGTTAATTTATGGTCAATAGTCATCCCCAGAAATTTAACTTCACTCTCGTAAGGAAGGATGGACCCTTTTAAACTAAGTGTGGGAACCTCTTCCACACGCCGGCACCTGGTGAATCTTACTGCAACTGTTTTGAGAGGAGAATTTGAAACCATTCTCATCAGCCCACTTAGTAATAGCATTAATAGACCTTTGCAAATGTTTACATACAGACAAGGAATCATATCCTGTGCAGTATATTGCAAGGTCATCGACAAAAATCGAGCATTTAACAGGGGGCGAGATTTTTTCAATAACACTATTTATTGCCACTGAAAAAGTGTTACACTTAAAACGCTTCCTTGAGGAACGCCTTCCTCCTGCATAAAAGGTTGGGAGAAGGAGTTTCCCACTCTTACCTTAAAAAGTCTGTCTGATAAAAGGAATATATAAACCTGACCATTCTTCCACATATGCCCATCTTGTGCAATTGTTTCATGATGCCAATTCTCAGGTAGTGTCATATGCTTTCTCCAAGTCAAAAAATATGCCAATGGTCTGACACTTTTGGCGAATCCTTGCTGGATTTGGTTGGTCAGCCTCAGCAAGGGATCAAGGGTGGAGCGGTTTTTTCTGAAACCAAATTGAAATGGCAATAGTAATCCTTTGGTCTCCAGGTGCCAAACCAGTCTAGTATTTATCATTTTCTCCATCAGCTTACATACACAGCTGGTAAGAGCTATTGGTCTATAGCTGGTGGCTTGGGAAATCATCTTTATTAGGCTTTTTAACAGGGACAATTATGGATATTTTCCAGTCCTTGGGTAAAATTCCAGTTTCCCATATTTTGTTTATAATCTTCAGTAAATATTTTTGGCATCATCTGGGAGGTGTTTCAGCATTTCATATATGATTGTATCCTCACCTGGAGCTGTGGATTCACTTGAGGAGAGCGCCTCACGAAGTTCTCTTAGGGAAAATTTGTAGTTGTATGGTTCAGATTTTCCCAATCAAACTTCAGACACATTTCAAATTCCTAATTCTTTGAAATTCTGGACAATAATTGTTAGGGCTGGAAACTTTAGAAAAGTGTTTTCCTAGCTCATTGGCAACTTCAGTGGGCTCTGTGATTCAGTGTCATTTATTTTTAATGAGGGCAATGGTGACGCTACAAATTTTCCACTCAGTTTCCTTTATTTTGCGCCACACCACTCTTAGCGGGGTCTTGGAGTTTATTCCATTAATATAGTAAAGCCAACATTCTCTTTTGGCTTTGTTATAAAAACGCCGCTGCTTGGCTAAAGCACGTTTGTAGATTAATTTAGACTGAGGGCCACTAGTTTTGTAACGTCTGTAGCATTTCCTAGTCACTTTTCTCAGAATACCACATGTCTTATTCCACCAGGGAACTGCAGGTCTACGAGGTTTGCCTTTTGTTTTTGGAATCGAGCTTTCAGCACTCTTCAAAGTAGATTCAATAAAGTAATCATAGGCATCTAGATGAGAATGAAAGGACTCAAACTCCTATCTAGATTGACACCCTTACTAAATTTATCCCAGTCTGCGTCCTCTACCTTCCACTTAGGTAAAACTTCAGATGGAGCATTCAGAGCATATTTCAAATGGATCGGGTAGTGATCACTTCCATTTAAATCTTCATTAACAGACCAATTAAAATCAAGGTGGATACTAGTTGAAGAAATACTAAGGTCCAGTGCAGAGAAATGATTATCGTGAATGTTGTGGAAAGTCATTGACCCATTATTATACAGGGTAACATCATTCCTGTCAATAAGGTCTTCGATTAATTTCCCTTTGCTATCTAAAAACCGACTTCCCCAAAGGGGTTGTGGGCATTAAAATCACCTAGCAGAAAAAGGAGCTGGAAGTTGGTCAATTAACGACTGAATATCTCCAATGTTAAAATCAAGGTCTGGTGGAAGGTATAAGGAGCAGATTGTTATCCTCTTTTCCAAAATGACTGAAATAGCGACAGCTTGTAGTGTTGTATTTAATTGTATTGTGGAGTGCTGTAGAGATTTATTAATAATAATTGCAGCACCTCCATGGGCACGATCACCAATTGGGGGATATGATTTAAATATTGAATAATTTAGTCCAGGATTATAAACAGAGTTGCTAACATTGTTTCCTGTAGGCATATAATCCCTGGATTAAATTCATGCATTAAAACTTTAAGGTCTTCTGTACGGGCTCTGAGACCTTTACAGTTCCACTGAAGAATATCGAGCAAGAATGCCAAGGTGGTAAAATGTGCTACTTCCCACTCCTTGGAGGGGAAGTACTGTTCCTAGGGTGGAGTGGGAAATTCTCCTTTATAAGAGATTGTTTTCTTAATCCCTTTTCATCTGAATTGGTGTTCAGGGTGTTTGGTTGATCTTCATATTTTTATTATGAACCTGATGTTCAGAATTATTGCTGTGGTTCTGTGCACCACTAATCCTATTTGTCTTAGGGCAAATTCAAGACTGAATTGAACTCATATGTTTTTGTTCTGAAACTACTTTTGGAACCACCTTTCTAGGAGGAGAGATGTCTTCAAAACACTGAACCCATTTGAAGTTTTTATTATAAAATTATCATTATTTGGGGAACTATTTCTTGTGCGTTTCTTGGTAGTTGCAACCGTAGTTTTATTATTATTTTTGTTTGTGGCTGTGGCAATTGATGGCTCTGAACTAGCTCTATCTAATTGGGATTGTTCCTTTAGCTTATTTTGGTTTGAAGTATTTTCAGAATATTTTCCTGAATTATTGGCTGATTTTGGCACCCTTATTTTTGGAGATGAGTCGACAGCTGTGGATGTGGTGGAAGATAAATTTTCTGTGCTTTTGGAAGTACAATTTTTGCTATTGGACTTCAAAGCACTTGCCGACGAAAGTTTCTCACCAGTTTGGAGATTTTCATTATTATTTATGGTTCGAGAAATACCAGGTTTGTGATATCTTCCATCAGACACAGTTATTGGTGGCCTTACATTGTTGGAAGTTTTCATTAGTTTTATTACAGAAGCATACGTAGTGTTGGCACTTTTGTTTGCCCCCATTACCCTGCGCTTTGCTTCACTAATGCTAATATGTTCATTATCTGCCACTGCCAACACTTCTTGTTCAAATTTATATCTGGGACAACCCCTAGAGTTTGGTGTGTGATCACCCTTGCAAAGAAAACAGTATCGGGCTGCTTTGCAGTCATCAAAATTATCGTGCTCTGAAGAGCACACAGGACATCTTTTATTGTTATCGCAAGAGTTTTGAATGTGGCCATATTCAAAACATTTGCGACACTGTCTAGGACTTCTTTTATATTTTTAACCTGCATCCTCTCATGGCCAACAATGATGGTATCAGGTAGGTAATTGGAGGAGAAGGTTAAAAGGATAGCTGCATCACCACCCAGTTTTTTTACATGAGATACACAAGGAGGGCATCGATGGAGAATCTCTTCCTCTTTAAAAACATGCAAATCTTTTGAGTAAACTACTCCTTTCAGTGTATTAAAAATCTGTGAGATGAAATAGATTCAATATTTCCACTTTCAGGAGGTTTAAAGTTAGCTAACAGAACTGCTTGAGTCTCATTTCCAGCTTTTATTGGAAGATTCTTTCCATACCGTTTCAAATTTCAAATGGGAATGGAACCAACCTTGCTCTCAATGCAGTCAGCAGCTTTTATCAAATTTTCCCTCCTCCTTGTAGATAGCAACATGCCATAGAGGGGAGGAAGAGCTCTGGTACATGGGACTGGTCCATGTTCTTCAGCCTTTGGAACAAAGTCAAATGGCTCATCATTCAAGTTTTTCACTGAAAACACTTTCGTGCTGACAACTGAGTCATTCAGAATGTGGCCATGGAGTCTTTGTTGTGCCTCACTAGCTTCAAGGGAGAGGAAAATTTGATAAAAGCACAAAATGACTGCTTATCTTTTCTAGAATTAATTTAATTCTTTCCACTTTGCCAATTGCTTCACTACACTGTATAAACATTCGTAATCTAATGATAAGTTTACATTAGTGCAATAAAGGACCCTATTATTTGAATCAAATCCACCAGATTTATTAACACCCTGGTGTCTCAGTGTTTGGTTCTGTCCAACAGCCAAGCCCGTATCCATGTTCATGCCAGAAGTCGTTGCCAGTGCCGTCAAGTCGTCGGATCCAGGGGAGGGAGAACTAAAAACCAAATCCATAAGTTTAAACCAGTCCACATGCAAAGGTCCAAAAAGTGCACACCCGACACCCAAGAGCCCCCGCACAGACCCCGACAGCATATCAAAAAGGACAAACTGGGCAGCTCTACTGCTCAGCTTCCCACCCAACACACTCCCAAAGCCCACAAAGAGACCCCAAGATGCCAAGCATGCACACATCAGACCACCACACACAAACTGGTTCATCCACCCACCCAAAACTGCTTGGTCATATCAAGAAAGTATCGTAGATCAGTCAGGTATTCGCATTCTCCACCAATGGCACAAGTGAGAGTTGACTCCCAACAGTCCACCCCATACCCTACCCTTTCAGGATAGCACCAGTACGCTTGCAGTGGCCCAGGTATAAGCCAATCCGCCTGCTGGGAGTTCTGCCCCACTAATGGGGACTGACTCCCCACTCCAACCGTGCTCGTGGGCTTCCGGACAAAAGCCAGGAGTCCCACCTCCAAAAACCAGCCCCTGGATTCCGATGGGCTGATCCCCAGAGATGGTTCCGCCCTCAAGATAGCAGTGGGAAAAATCCCATCACCATCTCTTAGGTCCAAACTATCTCGGTGGCGACTCAACCACCACAACTCCCATAATTAGCTTCGAATGCGAACCCCTTCCAAAAACGATCCCTTCTCAGACTCACCTAAGCAGTAAAATTTTGCGAATGTGGAAATGTCCACGCCATTTAAACCAAAACTGTAGGATGATTCGTCAGGACCCGGGCCCAAAGGCCAGGGTCCCTTAGCCCCTCACCTCGTCAAGGCGTCCTACTCGAGGGCTAACAATTTAGGATATTATCTTTTAACTAATATGAAGTCAATTCACCATTTCCATTCTGGCTTCCATTTTTTTGGCAATAAAATGTTCTTCGATTATTTTGAAAATTTCTTTGCATCTTTTGATATTATATATATATATTTCAGAAAATATGGCCGCCTTAACATTAAAAGGTACAGAGTATGATGGAAGAATTTTTGGTTGCGAGATGGTACTCTTGAAGCCGTCAGTTGCAGAATCCTCGTATTCAGCAAATAGTTGATCATCTCAGCAGTTAATGTGATGAACACGCGATATTGGCCGAATCATATGACCAAGTTGCTATGTGCGTACAAGAGTTCGTGTGTTATAGAATCTCGATTTTGTGTCTAATTCTGCCCAAAAATTAGTTCGGTCGTGCATTAGCAGACCTAGAACGAGATCGTGAAGACATTATCTTTGAGTGTGGCGAGCTCTTAGAATTGACAGAATAAGGTACAGTCCAGACTCTTCGTTTTCTATGTGAATTGTGGATTTATGGTCTTTTACCATATTTCAAGACATTTTGAACTTATGTTTTTACCATATTTCAAGACATTTTTGATCTTGTGTGGGAAGTGGATGTAGCATTTTACCATTTCAATATTCTATTTTATTGTGTTCTATATTTTACCAGTATGCTATTTACTCGTGCATTTTAGACTTTTCATTATTATGTTTTTGCACTTATATATTTTTGGGAGTATTATTTTGTGTTTAATTTTTTCGACAGATGTCATGGTTGTGGTTGTGGTTGTGGTGATGACTTTGTGGGTAATAACATGATGTTATCATGTTGGTGTGATCATAGAGAAAGACAGTCGCAAACCTTTGCAATGTCTAGTATTTTATGTGGGAGACTTGAGACTAGACTTTACAAAGTCTATAATGGAATATGTGAGAATTTTTGAGTTTGCAGGCTATTAGCCATAATCAGATTTTTAGTTGGACTGAGACTAAATCTTGAGTTAGATGTTTTCTTACTTGACAATTTCATTTATGATGCATTTTAATCTTTGCTTTGTTTATTCATTGCTTGTTGGGTTGCTTTAAATAATAAATCTATTTTTGGTAGGAAAGATTGAGTTTTCCTTATACGACCCATTTCATTTCTTTAATGTGGAATGAGAGAGAGAAAACCTCCATGCGAGAAGAAAGAGATCTTTGTGAGTAAGAGAGAGAGAGAGTGGAAAGCCGCGAGAGAGAGAGAGAGAGAGAGAGAGAAAAGACTCGCTGTTAAAAGAGAGAGAGAGAACAGGGCTGGACTCCCCACCGCCTCTGAAGATAGACCAATCGGTTCGTTATGTAATGTTCCTACCCAGAATATTCTTATCTGTTTCCAAACAGTTGTAACAGATAGAATTGGTGGCTAGTGGTTAAGTAGAAATACTGTCGGTGTGTAAGTGAAAATAATAGCAGCGTGAAAGTGGAAATAATAGCAGCGTGAGAGTTTTAGTCGATTTTTTTAAAATAGACTAATTGGTAACGTTGATGCCCAAGACACGGGACAGCCTGGGGCGACTGACTCGGACTGAGCGTGATGAATGATCACCAGTTTTGAAAGAGCGAGTGTCATAAGTGGGTCGTGATTACGTGTTTAATACGGGGAAATCTTTATTTTTTCCGTCTCTATTCGAGTATTGGGAGTGGGAATTGTAAAATAGATCTGGGTGATCTCTAGAGCAATTTTGGGGTTAAGAAATACCCAAATAAGTGTGATTAGCGGTGATTGTGAGTTAATTAAAGGGATGGTGATTCAACAAAAATCACTCCTATTTTTTTCTCTGCTTAGTCTTCGAGATGGTGACGTCACAGGTTGCACAGAGCTCCATTTTCTGTTGGCAGACTGAGTGTTGAGTAACCCCATTTTCAGTTTTTCTTTTTAGGAGAAGCTTAACTTTTTGTTGTTCTCCCGTTTTCTTTCTTTCTTTTTTTTTGTTTTTATGTTGTTACGCTCGGGTCGCCGAATTTTGCGCAAAATGGAAGACTCAGACGCAAGGCCGTCCCAGTCGGTCGTGACCCATAAGTTAACAAATTTTAATGCAGGCATTACAAATTTTAAGGGACTAGTTGATGGAAATTAACACAGAATGTAGAAACATTTATTGAATCAGTTGATAATTATTTGAATTCTAGGAAGATTACGGGTGGCGCTGATGCTTTGAGAGAAGCAAAGGCTTTTTTAGGTCTAGACAAAGGAGACATTGGAGAACGAGCACGAGGTTTCGGGTTCAGAAAGTGTAAAACTTGGAAAGAACTTCAGGAATTCTTACGCAGGTCGTATGGCGGAGTTGACCGCGAGTGCATTGTTCGGAACTTACGTGCCCTTATTAGAACTAGGAAGGGTAATGATTCATTAATAGCGTACAGTGCTCGCTTATTTGATGCAGTAGGTGAGATAAAGAAATCTATGATAAACTCTACATGGGTAAATGGAAATAATATTTCTTTAGATAATTTTGAAAAAATGCTACGCTTTGCTTGCCTTTTAACGTCAGTCCCAGATAGAATTACAGATAGTTTTGATAAAAGAATTGATCAGGACACAGATGAATCCTTTTTGTTTGCACAGGTTAACAAAAATCTATCAAAATGCCCGATGCTAGACAGTAGTTTTGTGAAGGGAGGTGCTAAGACTTCAGCTACAGTGTCAAAACTGCAGAATAATGCGAACTCCTCAAATCTAGGAAATGATGCAGGAGCGAAATCATGTGCGCGGTTGGAATTGAGGAAAACCTCAGAGAGATCAGTAACAACAATTCGTTGTTTTAATTGTGACAAGATAGGGTCAGCCAGAGAGGAATTGAGTAATTCCAAGAATAGGTTGCAACAAATGAGAATGACGCTAGATGCAGTAGAGAATAAGAGAACTTTACCAGTCTCTTTAACTAGATTATTGAAAGAAATAAGGATAACGTTAGACAGAGTTGACAAAGGGATAGATAAAACATTAGAATGGGTTCCTGACGTTACTCCGGGAAATTCACCTTCCACAGAGAATAGGAGAAGTAAAAGAGCAGCACCTTTAGTTCTTGTAGGTGTTGGCGTGATTGCTGCGATTGGAGCAATGTCCATTGGGAGTTTAGTCAAAGTAGCAGAAGTTCAAAAAGACTTAATAGCTCAAGGGAAACAGTTAAATCAGTTGCAAGAAAGTAATAAGAAATTGAGTAATAGTTTTGAAACAATGAGACGTTCTTTGAATGATTTGTCAGTTTCAGTGGAAGGTTTGAAAGAAGATCTTGATGTGACAATTGCATTCCTTACGATCCAACGTACCGTTCTTAATGTTGAGAAAGAAACTGATTCTCTAAGGACAGAAGTGCAAATGCAAGTTAAAGCAATTATTGCTGCAGCAGATGGCCGTGTGTATGGTGACATGTTACCTTTGGGATACTTAGAAAATGTTCTAACGAATTCCGCTTATCTACATGGAGCAAAGTATTGTTCACGGGAGGAGATTTGTATTTATATTATAATGTTTTGAGGGTGAGATTGTCTGATCAGGGATTGATAGTATACGTTCCTGTCAGTATTTGATGAAGCCTTTTATTAGTTTTGTTATTAGACCTTTTCCAAGTGCTTTTGGAGACTTAGTAGTGATATGGAAGGGATTAGAGATCATGTTAATTTTGGGAGGTCAATATCAGGTTTGGGAGTTGATTATAAGACAGGTTGTAACTTGGTTAGGGAGAAGTATGTGTGTGACAGTAATGTTTTCCAGTTGCAAATTGTGTCTGTGGGTGGTTGTGAATTGTCTTTAGTTCATAGACAGACTCCGACTGAATGTGACTTTATACAGTTTCCACGTGAATACCACATGATCACCACCAGAACTCTAACTGCCTTGTATTGCAAAGAGTGCCCCATCACGACAATGTGCCAGAATAACCAGACGACGACCTTCGTGCTTCGTGGGTCCAAGCTGTTCGACTCGTCCTGCAGAATCCTGTCTACGGACTTTCTCGTACTTAGCCGTGCTGTGTTCAACAGTTCCGAGAAGATAATCATGCGTCATATGCATAACAATCACGATATAGTTCCAGTGCCTTCGACAGAGATACCGGTGACTGTCCCGCCGATGGAAGAGATCGAGGATACGTTCATGGTCGAGTACCGTGAATATTTGTTGCCAGCTGTCTTAATGATTTTAGTGGTTATTTTCTGATAGTTCTTATTATGGGAGTAGTAACTTCAGCTCATTTGTGCTTGTAAGACTTCATGCAAGTGCTCTAAGACAATACCCCCAGTAGATGTGCAAGTACGTCATGAGGGCAGTGTCTAAGCTGTAGTTCAGTAGACATTGCTAATTGAGCATAAGCCCTATCTGTTATGTTTTATACATATGCTTTTGTTTTAGTTTGCCGTTAAGGAGAGACGCTTTCTTATGGGGTGGCCGAGCACTATTTAAAAAAATATGGCCGCCTTAACATTAAAAGGTACAGAGTGTGATGGAAGAATTTTTGGTTGCGAGATGGTACTCTTGAAACCCTGTCAGTTGCAGAATCCTCGTATTCAGCAAATAGTTGATCATCTCAGCAGTTAATGTGATGAACACGCGATATTGGCCGAATCATATGACCAAGTTGCTATGCGCGTACAAGAGTTCGTGTGTTATAGAATCTCGATTTTGTGTCTAATTCTACCCAAAAATTAGTTCGGTCGTGCATTAGCAGACCTAGAACGAGATCGTGAAGACATTATCTTTGAGTGTGGCGAGCTCTTAGAATTGGCAGAATAAGGTACAGTCCAGACTCTTCGTTTTTCTATGTGAATTGTGGATTTATGGTCTTTACCATATTTCAAGACATTTTGAACTTATGTTTTTTTACCATATTTCAAGACATTTTTGATCTTGTGTAGGAAGTGGATGTAGCCTTTTACCATTTCAATGTTCTATTTTATTGTGTTCTATATTTTACCAGTATGCTATTTACTCGTGCATTTTAGACTTTTCATTATTATGTTTTTGCACTTATATATTTTTGAAGTATTATTTTGTGCTTAATTTTTTCCGACAGATGTCATGGTTGTGGTTGTGGTGATGACTTTGTAGGCAATAACATGATGTTATCATGTTGGTGTGATCATAGAAAAGACAGTCGAAACCTTTGCAATGTCTAGTATTTTATGTAGGAGACTTGAGACTAGACTTTACAAAGTCTATAATGGAATATGTGAGAATTTTTGAGTTTGCAGGCTATTAGCCATAATCAGATTTTTAGTTGGACTGAGACTAAACTTTGAGTTAGATGTTTTCTTACTTGACAATTTCATTTATGATGCATTTTAATCTTTGCTTTGTTTATTCATTGCTTGTTGGGTTGCTTTAAATAATAAATCTATTTTTGGTAGGAAAGATTGAGTTTTCCTTATACCACCCATTTCATTTCTTTAATGTGGAATGAGAGAGAAAGAGATTTCATGCGAGAACAAAGAGATCTTTGTGAGTAAGAGAGAGAGAGAGGAAAGCCATGAGAGAGAGAGAGAGAGAGGAGAAAAGACTCGCTGTTAAAAGAGAGAGAGAGAACAGGGCTGGACTTCTCACCGGCTCTGAAGATAGACCAATCGGTTCGTTATGTAATGTTCCTACCCGGAATATTCTTATCTGTTTCCAAACAGTTGTTTCCAAACAGTTGTAACATATATATATATATATATATATATATATATATATATATATATATATATATATATATATATATATATATATATATATATATATATATATATATATATATAACAACACAGGTTTTAACCAGGCACACTGTGTTAAACCCTTTAAACTTTTATATTCTATGCGATAATTTCCAGTGTGTTTTCCTTAACCTCATATGCAATGTTCTTAAAAATAATGTATGTAAATACAATTGAACAAACATAAACGAATCTTTTGCAAATGATAATAAAAACTAAATTAAAGAAGAAGCCATTATATATATTTCATATATAGAAATAAAGATAAAACTCAAAATAAGCCAATAAAAAGCCGAAGGTAAGGGGCCTGAAACCAGGTGGCTGGGTGATCATCCTCGTTTCATTTGCCATCTTCCAGCAAATGACAATCCTCTTTCACGGAGGATTTAATCCTCCCAGAAAATGGAGGCGAGGATTAGATTGCCTTTTGTTTTATCTCCAGTTACACTGGTGGACGCTGATCCTGAGCTAACAGTCGATCGCTTTCCTTTGGAAATATCCTAAGGATTAGATTTTCCTTTGAGTAGGATCTTTTGTTTCTTTTTCCATCTTTCCTGGCTTTTTTTTTTTTTTTTTAAAAGTTTCATTCATCTTCTACTTCTTGACTTTTCGGGTGTCGGTTTTGAGATGTTTCTTATTTTTACTTAAAATTATTCGATATAGGCTATACTTTTGCTGCTATTACAACTACAGCATATACATCGAGTTATATGAGAGAAAGCGTCACCCACAGATATGCAGATAATTAAAACTGACTCGACAAGTATGCCAATCATTGAGAACATTATCTAAACGTTTCCTCATTTCATTCATTTATTTGTTTTGCTCGACATTTCATTTTTTTTTTTTTTGCTTGACATTTCATTCTTTTATTTGTTTTGCTTGAAGAATCTTTTTTTTTTTGTATGGCATTTCATTTATTTATTTGTTTCGCTTGATATTTCACTGCAATAAAGCTCATACTTAATGAACGATAAATTGTATCATGCGGTATTCCACAAAAAATAGCTGACGCCATAAAAAGACCTGATTTATATTTTACAAAACAAGATTCCGAAAATTTTTAATTTCACGCTTTAAATTTATTACTTATTCAATTTTTTTCCTACGACCTCATGTTTCACCATTCCTGATGAAAACAAATGGTTCCATGTAATACAATTATATATATATATATATATATATATATATATATATATATATATATATATATATATATATATATATATATATATATATATATATATATATATATATATATATATATATATATATATATATATATATACACAGTATGTATATATATATACATATAAATATATATATATATATATACATATATATATATATATATATATATATATATATATATACATATATATATATATATATATATATATATATATATATATATATATATATATATATATATATATATATATTGTCATACATAAATTACCACAGGTGAAAAATAAGAAACCCAGGGGCGTAGGTCCTGACCGGTTTCGACTTTATTTCCAAGCCATTCTTCACCTGTGGTAACGTGTGATGAATGAATCACGTACAAAAGTGCTAATAATCATCATATATATATATATATATATATATATATATATATATATATATATATATATATATATATATATATATATATATATATATATATATATAATACTGTATATACAGTATATGGTAAAAATGGACTCATGTTCATGCACACATACACACAAAAACACGAAAATAAATCAGAAAATATCACAGAAGAATTGGCCTATGTAGCCTATTAATCACGCACATAGCCTAAATTAGAAACAAAGGGAACGACATGTGACCAAACTTAAATTAAGAAAAACAGATGAGCCCTATGTGCAGTAATCAGAAGCTCTCCCATTTTTACCAAAAGAGAAACGAGAATAAAGAGGGTAGGCTATTTACAAAGCCCAACACGTCCACGCTATTCTGGGGAAGACGCTACATTATCAGCTCTTGAAAATGCAAAAGCTATCTATGTAAGGGATTATGAGAAGCAAGCAGTCCTTTACAATTACACCGAACCAATATCCGTTATAATTATTTTCCGTAAGGGATTATTAGAATATCCAGGATATCCTATCCTCCAAAGGGAAGGCATTCATTCACACGCCCCAATTGTTGGCAGACAAGGTTTCAGTCAGGAAGGATTGAGCCGAGACCTCAGATGAAACGCCCTTGCAGCCTTTCATGAATTATTTAGTGTTCAAGTTCCAGTACTACTTGGCTTTCACTGCCGTCAACGATCTTTATTTGTTTGTAAGTGTTTCCCTATCCTGTATTTTAATTACAAGGTTGTTCCATATATCTATATCACCACGAGAAACAACATAATCTATTATATTGCTAAATCCCACAATCGGGTTAGTGACCAGAGGCAAAAATTAAAATACTGGTGATAAAAATTTCGTACATCTTGTTTTTGCATTTATACTCGTACATAATCGGAGTGCTTTATTTTATTATTTATACAGAACGTTAGTTAAATTAGCAAATATTTATTTAGATTTCCAAATGACAATGAAATCCACAAAGATTTTGACGATTACGCAGCCTTGACTCAACCCAGCAATATATATTTCCGTGAAAAGCTGTTTTCATGTATTTATATTATGTGACAATAATACTGATACTAAAATTATATATTAAATAAAAAACAACCCCACATTAAAGGGAACCTTCGCTATAAAAAAAATAATATGAGAAACGTTTAAACTTTGCAAAATTCAAATTACCGCAATTAGCTTAACAAAATTTTAAACTTAGGGAAACTACACTTTTCGGGATAATAATAGAGTATACCATTCAAAACATTTTTGAAAATACAGACGTATCCTGTTTCAGAGAGGTAAGCTGCTTGAACATTTTAAAGTAGTTTGTACACATTTTTCTTTAAAAAAAGGATAAAATTCATATTTATTTTTTAAAATGTCAAAATAACAATTGTGGTGAAACTTTAAAGTTTTAGGCCCACATTCGGTACGATTTCATTCAACCTTAAGCCCTCCTGCCCTAGCTTTGAATGAGACCAAGTTACAGTGCTGAGGAGTTTACTAACTTACTTAAATGTACCATGAAGTCAAGAAACATTATATTCTTTCCAACAAAGTGCAGTTGAGAAACAATCAACTATATTTCCTGCACCAATTCTTTTTGGGTGATGCCACACGGGTTCACAAATACGCATTTAAAAAGTTTAACACATATAATTAATATTTAAAGGACACAACAATCATCCAAGTTACATTAAGAAGCAAGAAAACATTAACATATTACTGCAAAAATTGACAAAACGTTACGTTACTTCGATAGAGGAAAACATAAATAGCCAAAAAAAAAAGGGGGGGGGATTTCAGAATATTCTTATGAAGAAATTACTGCAATCACGACGACAGTTCACGAGGTGATGGGGCTGGATTTTACGAGAACTTCTTCTCTAACTTGCCTTTCTGGAGTTTGCTGCGAAACAGGCAGAGCTTCATGTTCTCACCCTGGAAGAAAACTCGGGAGCAGTACATTGGATAGCACAGTTGTCACATATACAAAACTACAGGGTTACGTAACAAACCATCAACTAAAACACAAACATTAAGTTGTTTAATCGTAACCCAACATACAAAAAAAAGGGTTTCGTCCAGAAGGCAAGCTTAATCCACTGGCATGTGCCCTTACAAATAAGAAAATAACACATATATTCTCCACAAGAAGAAGTTTGACGACACTGCAATCAGACGTCATTTAATTTTATAGAGATGGATAAAATTTGCGAAAAAGGTGTTTTACTACTTTAAATATTAATGTACTAATTTATACAAACTCATTGCTATAGTTAATATAATAAAAACTTCTTCTGTGGAGCAAAACAATCACATCAACGTAATTTTTCATAGAAACTGGGAAATACATCAAAAATAAGTATTCAAGAAAACTAGGAAATTTTATTCAAGGGGAATAAATGGCAATTTTTGACATTCTCCCCCAAGAAGAATCATAATTAGAAGTAATCACAACTGCACCCAGGAGCGAATTCAATTGAATAACGCTAAGCAGCTGTGACCATCTTAACACATCAAAATTTAAATCAAATATACATTTTAGAGTACATCCATAATTTCCTTCAGGAAATTATTAAATCCAACAAAATTCCTACCATTGCCAGATATAATCAGACTCGGCAGAGAATGATATGCTACAAAGCGTCGAAAAGCCAGTAGGAAATCGGAAGCAGTCATGGAATGAGTCAATTCAAAATGAACTGCCCTGCTCGTAGTACAGGTAAATAGACATATAAAGACCTTCTCCTCCAAGCCAGTCTCATGATCAAAACATTAATAGCACCAGTATAATAAACTCCTACTGATTGGAAAGATCTATCATATCTCACTCTTTCTGTGGGTAATGGTGGAGGAGGAGGCAAACACAACCGTTTCTTGGTTAACTTCTGACACAAAACATACTTTGACAGAATTGATTTGATAACTTGTCGTGCTTTCGGTACCCAAAAGTTTCTCTCAACAATACCAGTACAGAATTGACACCACAATGGTGATGATGTCTATGCAAATGTTCAACTATCAACACTGTTAAATAACTTCTGGAAGGCAATAACATTGGGCACTGAGTATCATAAGACATGGAAGCGTTTTTCATGCGACCCTGAGACCTAATTAGATTTTCCTCATCAACAAATAAGTTCAACTGATTACAGAAATTCTTAATATCCATGGACACTCCATGTGAATTCTTATCACAGAGGTACATTCTGGTAGTAGAAAAATGTTGCTTCTGTTCAAGGAGGACAAGTGCTTTCATTTCGTTAACAACAAACTTAGAACCTTTACTGCATTTATTAAGAAAAAGCAATATTGACCTCATGATACGTTTAAGCTTACTTAAATTACTGTAACGTGGGATGTCAATTAATGGGGTTGGAGGGTTAACAAACTTAGGTTCTGAAAGAATTTCATTAACATGCACAGTTTCTGTAGCTAAAGATTGGGGATAATCACCAGTTAAAAGCCATTTAGGCCATTCCACCATAAGGAATTTTTGCGCTAAATATTTACTATTACTACCTCTGGATAGAATATCAGCTGGATTATCCTTAGAGGGGTATACTGTAGCGGAAACTTGAATTCATTAATTTCAGTGACTCTGTTTCGTACATAGGGAATTTTACTATTATTGTTCTTCACCCAACAAATAGAAACCATGGAGTCACTCCAGAGAGTGCAAGAACTCAATCTCAAATCATCATTCTGCATTAATCTTCCAGCAAGTTTCACACCCAAGGACAAGGCTGTCAATTCCAAACGCGGAATAGTCTGTTTAGGGTTTGGTGCAACTTTACTCCCTTACTGACCAGTAAATTGCTTACACTTCTCCTGAAATCAATCACATAGGCAGCAGCTCCATATGCCTTGTTAGAGGCATCACAAAATACATGTAAGTGGGAACCTTCAGGATGTACAACAAACCTAGGAAACTTTAAACTTTCTACATTTCTAATACATTTGCAAATTTCATCAAACCTTGAACATAATGATTCTGGCAAAGGGTCATCCCACCCGTAGTTACTCCACAAACATTTAAGAAAATATTTACCTCTCACCTGTATTGGTGACAATAATCCTAGAGGATCAAACATTCGAGCTATTACTGATAAAACCTTTCGCTTGGTTAAAGGTCCTTTATACTCACAATTTACTTCCTTCAGTGACATCTCATCTTGTGTTAGATACCACTCTAAACCCAAAACGTTCACTCTTTCTTTGATAACATCTATGGTTCTGTTAAACTCTGAATCATTACTGACCCATTCTTGTAGAGGCATATTAGCATCTTCAAGAATCTCATTTATTACTGGATACTCATCCATCAAGACTGACACATCCTTGTAAGTTTTACTAAAATTATCTACATAGAAATTCTTCATCAGAGATGATGCAAGGGGATTATCATGTAAAGATAAATGATGCAAAAGGGTTTGCTGCAAGAGAAAAAGGGGGAGCATGTAGCTCCAAAACAAACTACACAAAACCGGTAAGTTACAGTAGACTTCAAATCGGAGGGATCAGTTATCCATAGAAATCTGCAATAATCACGACAGTCAGGTGAAATGCCTATCCTTAAAAAGGCTTTACTGATATCTGAAATCACAGCTACTGGGTTTGTACGGAAACTCAACAGGGAATCAAAAGTTTAGTAGTTAATGAGGACCAGTTAATAAACAATCATTTAAGGAAAGTTCTCCTTTAGCCTTGGAAGAAGCATTAAAAACTATTCGAATGGGAGTTGTTTCTGAATCCTTCAATACAGCATGGTGGGGTAAATAATGCCCTATAATAGGGGAGCCTGAGGGAATTAATTCTATAAACCCAGACTGAACGTAATCTTTGATAATCTTATCATAATGAGCATACAAGGAGGGGTCAGATTCGAATCTAGGTAGCGAGGAATTTAATTGACCAATGGCTATTCTATAGTTGACAGGCGGTCTATTTTCATCTTTAAATGGTAAGGACACTTCACACTTATTGTCAACCCTTTTTACTTTATCCTTAAAACACTTAACTGATTCTCTTTCTTCAGGACTAATTTCAGATTGACGGATACCAACACTTTCTAAATCCCATAATTTTCTAACTTCACAACAAGAATTAATAGGGATTTCCTCTACTTCTATTCTTGAACAACATACATTTGATGTAGTAATCTCATTAGATTCTACATCGTCATAAGACCAACTAGGAAGAGGTCCAAAAATAGTGCACCACCAGAACTATTCAATATCTGTATTCCAGAGCAAATTTGACTGTTGTGAATGAATTTTCCATAGTAATCAGCTCAATGACCAATTCTATACCATTCACTTCATCTGAATTTAAATCATTATCTGCTAATTTTATGCCTTTACTCGTCAAGAACGCAGCTGACTTACTTAAACCTGGAGAATAAATTCTGGAATTAACTCTATCGAATGCAATGGCATTAATGACAGTACGAATCTTACCTAGTCTCACCACAACTCTTACTATATTACAATTAACTTCCATGGCATCACTGCCAAATGGTTTTACCTTTAAGGCTACTGTTGCTATGGACGGTAGACTAATGCTTATGAGCTAATTCCTTTGCAATAAACGTTCTTTGTGCACCAGAATCAAAGAGTGCTCTCCCAAAGGAACGATGTCCATTCCTGACACAATTACATTAGCAGTAGGAAGAGCAGTCGAAACAGAACTCTTATTAGTCTGAGAATGATCAATACCCAAAGAAGCAGTCATAACTACTGGGGAATCGCCTTTACTTACAGCACCTTTAGAATCATTATGAGATTTCCCAGAATTAACATTTGACTTACTAACATTAGTACTATTTACACTCAACTTTGGTGGAGCAGGATTAACAGGGTTTTCTGTTTTCTTACAAATCATCGGGTAATGAGGCCCATCACATATATTACATTTCGGTTTGTTTCTACATTCAGAGAATAAATGACCTCCTTTGAGGCAAGCAAAGCACAATCTTAAATATTTAACTCTGTCCCTTCTACTATCAATGGTTTTGAAAGTCTTACAATCACTGAGGCATGGTTCGATGAGCAAAACACACAATTATGGTAAGAACTACTATTACTAGGCTTACTGTTACTTTGTTGTGCTCTCTGCACGTTTTGCACATTTGAGGGAATCACTTTAGAATAGTTACCCTGATCACGTTTTCTCTTATTAGAATTCTCACCTTCGTAACAAAATTCCATTAATTCACAAACATATTTCAAACCTGAGGAAATTTGCTTTAAATCAAGAGACATACCATTATGTTTATTAGCTATAGCCTTACGTGTTTCAGGTGATAATTTCTCGCATATTATACTAGAGAAAATGGGGTTCATGGCCTCTACATCTAAATTCAATGTGTTCATTTGTAAAATAATCTTCTCATATTCCAATTTGAACGTGTTCAAATCCTCTATTGTATGACTAGGAGGGATTAAATGCGTTAACTTGGACATAAGTCTACGTTTCAATTTGTCCTTATTATCATACTTCTCCTTAAGGGTCTGAATAGCTACTGAATAATTGGCATTAGTGACAGGCAAACCTTCTATGGCTTTAAAGGCGTTATCCTTTAAACTAGCTCTGAGGGTAGAAAACTTAATCACATTGGAAATATCCCTACGATCGTGAACTAAACTGTTAAATATATCCCAAAATGCAAGCCATTGTTCTTCCCCACCGCTAAATTCAGGTATCTTAATTGCTGGGAGTTTAGGGGGAGGGAGAGGGTTAATGGGAGCCGAAGGAGGAGGCAAAGCGGGCTGTTGATTTATATCTCCCGTGTCAATCTCGCTCATAGTTTTTCTGTGCAGTAGCAATAGCTTTCATTACATCTAGTTATTGCTGCTCTATAACTTCTACATAAACTATCATATTCACTATCCTGTGAAATAATCGTCACATTCTGTGACCAACTATCTTCAAAACGTCGTAGACCTCAATAAGACAACGTTCATACATTCCAAGGGTCGATTTTGGTGTATCAGTATCACCAATGCAGTTATCTGTCTCATCAAGCAAATCTTGTAAGGAAATAATTTCCCTTTCAATAACTACCTAATCTTGGAATCCATTTTTCTTGTTAATGGATCAATAAGAAACTTGCTCAAATATCAAAAATGTATGGCAAATTATCTAAACCTGATTGAAAATATAACTAATCTTATTCATAGGTCGAATAACATTCACTGAATGATAGATAATTTGACCACGTGCTCTTCATCACTTCACAAAATAAATCTGGTCACGAAAACCTAAGTTCAAAATAGCTACAAAATTCAACAAGAATTTCTTCACAGAGTAATCACTAAATACGAACAATAATGTTCCATAAACAATAGATTACTTGGCAAAACACTTCAAGTAATCATCACTTCACAAAATAAATCTGGTCACGAAAACCTAAGTTCAAAAATGGCTACGAAATTCAACAAGAATTTCTTTACAGAGTGATCACTAACTACGAACAATAATGTTCCATAAACAATAGATTACTTGGCAAAACACTCCAAGTAATTCAATACCTTACCCTGCTCACCAAATAACTTTGGACACGTGCCAGCTACACTAAAATGACTTTATAGCCATCCATCACCAACGTGAACTTTATCGTGAAATTATCTTTAACATCCAAAAAATCCTTTGTGAATCGTTATGGCATCCGGTTCGTTCGAAGGACCAAAGCAAAGTACTACTATAACTAGCAAAGAATGTGGTGAAACTTTAAAGTTTTAGGCCCA
This sequence comes from Macrobrachium rosenbergii, assembly GCF_040412425.1. Classification (NCBI taxonomy): domain Eukaryota; kingdom Metazoa; phylum Arthropoda; class Malacostraca; order Decapoda; family Palaemonidae; genus Macrobrachium; species Macrobrachium rosenbergii. The sequence continues at coordinate 1,018,754 of NC_089763.1, read as the reverse complement.
CATTCGGTACGATTTCATTCAACCTTAAGCCCTCCTGCCCTAGCTTTGAATGAGACCAAGTTACAGTGCTGAGGAGTTTACTAACTTACTTAAATGTACCATGAAGTCAAGAAACATTATATTCTTTCCAACAAAGTGCAGTTGAGAAACAATCAACTATATTTCCTGCACCAATTCTTTTTGGGTGATGCCACACGGGTTCACAAATACGCATTTAAAAAAAGTTTAACACATATAATTAATATTTAAAGGACACAACAATTATCCAAGTTACATTAAGAAGCAAGAAAACATAACATATTGCTGCAAAAATTGACAAAACGTTACGTTACTTTGATAGAGGAAAACATAAATAGCCAAAAAAAAAAAAGGGGGATTTCAGAATATTCTTATGAAGAAATTACTGCAATCACGACGACAGTTCACGAGGTGATGGGGCTGGATTTTACGAGAACTTCTTCTCTAACTTGCCTTTCTGGAGTTTGCTGCGAAACAGGCAGAGCTTCATGTTCTCACCCTGGAAGAAAACTCGGGAGCAGTACATTGGATAGCACAGTTGTCACATCTACAAAACTACAGGGTTACGTAACAAACCATCAACTAAAACACAAACATTAAGTTGTTTAATCGTAACCCAACATACAAAAAAAAAGGGTTTCGTCCAGAAGGCAAGCTTAATCCACTGGCATGTGCCCTTACAAATAAGAAAATAACACATATATTCTCCACAAGAAGAAGTTTGACAACACTGCAATCAGACGTCATTTAATTTTATAGAGATGGATAAAATTTGCGAAAAAGGTGTTTTACTACTTTAAATATTAATGTACTAATTTATACAAACTCATTGCTATAGTTAATATAATAAAAACTTCTTCTGTGGAGCAAAACAATCACATCAACGTATTTTCATAGAAACTGGGAAATACATCAAAAATAAGTATTCAAGAAAACTAGGAAATTTATTCAAGGGGAATAAATGGCAATTTTGACAACAATCAAACACGCTGTCTAATTATGGCTCACTAACGACTATTTAGTGGGAAAAGCATCAAAAAGCCTAACGGTATACGTGTGCTTTACTCACGAGTAAAATAAAAATGAATAAATGTTAGACAATGATGCACTTTATCTCTTAGGTGAATAATTAGGCTATTGTAATGAACGAACAACAAGTGAACAAGATAATGAACGGATAATAAAAAGCAAGCATTAAATTAACACCTGACAATATAACAGTACAATACGGTTCAGGTGATGACACCTAGACCTATTGTAAAAATCGAACACTCACCAACAGCCAGAGAAGGCGATGGCTGTCCCACGATATCACATCCTTGTCCTTCCTTGCCTTATCATTCGGTCTACTCGTCAACAGTGCAACAGTCCTTACTCTTCACAAAAGTCTCAAGTCCTTCCTTAAAAGGCTACGTACTTACTTCTATAGGTCATCCTATGTGTCATGGGGCAGCTCCGCCCCCTTTGGGTCTTCTGAGTACTGAATAAGGGCAAGGACTGAAGCCTTCCCAAGTGGGATATACTGCTCTAGGCTCCGTGGGTGGGAGACCATTTGGGCATAGATCTGGCAACTGGAAACCATCCAAATAAAAATATAAACGATCTTTGTTTATGACGTCCTTTCATTCATGCATCATTTGGCTTGCCTGTCTTCGCAAAGCAGCCGGAAAAGATCATTCTGGTTTCAACATTCGGGAATGCACTACCTGTGGATACCCTTCCTTCTGTGTACCCTTTGGATCAATATTTTCAAGTCCTTCAAGTCCTCTCGTTGTTTACAACCACTGCAAATTTACTGCTTGAGTTTTCAAAGGGCAGGGAATACTTTTCTGGGGTGACTTTAACTCACTAAGCTCTCAATTACTTCTCAAAAAAAAAAAAAAAAAAATTGTAGAACTAAGCAGTTCAATTACATTCTTGATTAGAATAAGGCATGTGCTCATGTAGTGCTCTAATCAATTCTCAGCTGGAGGACTTTAACTTTAACTGCGAGAACCTCCTTACGGCCAGTGTTACATTTTCGTTCACTGAATATAAACGTCTCCTTTTGGCATCAAAACTCTTTCATAATTTTCCAGCGGGGCGTGTAGGGGCTTCGTTAAACGCAAACCTTCCAAACACTTCCCTCACCAACTTTTCGTTCATCACCAGCACCAAAACTCTCCTGCACTACTTTTCGGCTTCAGAACATTTCTAAGTAATATTTTACTTGCTTTTCCTCTCGCAAACGCCAATGGTATTTGATTTTTGATAACTGACTCTACATTTTTCGGGTACTTCAAAAACAGGACCCACAAAATCAGCCTTAACATTTGTTACACACTCACAGAGTTCAGACCATTATCACTTCACAAGATTCACGTACTTTATGAATGACGAGCATAAGCACTGGTTTCATGGAAGGGAAATTCATAGATCATTTACATGAGCGTTAATTTTGGCATTTACTCATTTGTTTCATTACTGTTAGAGGCAGAAGGAAACCAGTCGGACACTCCAGTGCTTTATTACACGTCCAATCAGTACAGAGGCGTGACTGCAAGTAGGGTGCAGACGCGCGGGAAACATTGGCGCCAATTCCGCTCTCCTCCTGACAACATACATCACACACAATCAACCATCCTACATCCCCCAAAGATTATGGCATGGCAGAATGGCAAAATATTAAATGAAAATAATAAGTAAACATGTATTAAATGCATATATATAGACAAAGAAAGCTGTAAAGGAAGATCCCATAGGACAAAAGCAATGGTTAACACTGAGTGTCACAACATACAAGGACATGCATGGCAACAATATATAGTACATGCATAAAAATATGTTTGCACAACAGAATTTCTATCCAGTTCAGCTTACTGAAAACAAAAGATAAAATGAGCATAAGGGACAACAAAATGTAATTGTACAAGGTGACACAAGCACAAGCATGGGTTAACGCTGATATCACCCATGACATACTCGCCCCATCCATGAGGTTGCACTGTGCGCCTTTTTGGACGAGGTGGAGCAGGTTCAGGCTTGGGGAATGGCTGAGGACGTTGGGGTTGCCGTTTTAACACTTTCAGGTGCTTCCTGTTTCTAAGTGACACCGACCGCTTCCATCCAACCTAATGAGATACTGTCGGTGGCCCTTAGACTCCACTACCAACCCAGATCGGTCCCAGGTTTTGGTTACAGGATCCTGCACTCTTACCCTGCAGCCTACAACCAGGGGTAGAAGCTCCCTGGTACCAGTATATGGTGGGGTCTCCTCTTGGGACTCTGCCATTCGTAGCTCCCTCCGCTGAATTATCTCATCCCAGTGTCTCTCCACCTTGTAATGCTGTCTGGGTGTTGGCACTCCGTCTCTGAGCTGCCTGCCGATAGCGAGCTGTGCTGGGGACTTGTCAAACCCCTTAGGGGGTGTATTGAGGTACTGAAGAATTGCCAGGGATGCCTTGTTGCAATCGAGGCTGCCTCCTTTGCCTATGTTAGACCTGATGATCCTCTTGGCAGTCTTGACTGCTGCTTCGGCCCTTCCATTAGACTGGGGTAATGGGCTGACGACAGGCGTACCGTAACCCCCCATTTTCTGAAGAATGATGTGGTCTCTGCACTAATGAGGTTTGTGCCCCCATCTGTCGAGATTAGCTCTGGTGCTCCCCATCTTGTGAAGTATGTCCTCAAGACTGATATAATTCTTGATGACGTTGTGCCATGTGGGAATGTGCCACTTCCAGCCACCCGTGAGCCTGTCTGCATAGGCCATGTACATGGCCCTCCAACTGTAGCATGTCCACCACTGTCGACTGGAATGGGTATTCTGGGGGTGGTGTGAGTACTAATGGTTCAGCAGGTTGTGATGGAGCATGTACATCACAAGAGGCACATCCATCCCTGTGGCTCTGCAGGTCGCCTTCCATCCCTGGCCAGTAAACTGATTGTCTAGCCCTGCGGAGCATGGAGTCTACCCCTGATGTCCTGCATGTAATGCCTGTAATGACTTGACGGCGAAGTTCCTCTGGGATGAGCAGACGTGGGCATCCTTGTTCGTAAGTGTAGACTATCAGGTCTTCTACCATAGATAACCTGTCCCTAACTGGAGTAAAACTGGCGTTAGGCAGGCCACCTCCTGTGCCTTCTGCGGGCACCAGTCATTTACTGCAACTTTAGCTGCCAGCAGTTGGTACACAGGGTCTTTAGGGCTGCTTCTTTGACCCTCTCCTCATCCAGTATGAGGCATTCTTGCTCAAGGGCGGTGGCCGAAGCAGCGACAAGGGCAGCAGTCATATCCTCTTCAAGTTCAGAATCCTTGTCATCTGGTTCGCAACGGAGAGCAGGGAAGCGTGATAAGAAGTCAGCAGCGCAATTCCTCTTTCCTGGTAAGTACCTTACTTGGAACCTGTATTGTAGGGTCTTCTCCTTGAGACGGAAGAGTCTTGGGTTTAGTATATCCTTCAGCTCTCTATCACCCAGGAGCTTGACCAGCGGGCGGTGATCAGTCACGATCAGTAAGTTGGGGCAGCCCAACAGGAGTAGCCTGGCCTTCTTGAGACACCATGTGACAGCTAAAACTTCTCCCTCAACAGCAGCATACCCAGCTTCAGCCTGCGACAAATGGCGGCTCCCACATAAGGCAATGCCACCCACCCTTGCAGCAAAATGGGGCATCAGCCGAGGCACAAGCACAGTACTGCTGCAGGATGACAAACCCAATCCCATCCCTGCTCCAATCTGTTAGGGCCGCTGTAGGTCAGGATTTGTCATAGTATACCAGCCCATCCTTGGCCAGCTTGCATATGGCCTCCTGTGCTTGGCGGAATCTCTCTTGTGCAGGTTGCTATCCCAGTACATTCTTGCTTGTAGACTTCTTCAGGAGGTCTCTAAAGGGTTCCATCAGCGGGGCAGTGGCGAGGAAGGGTGCCAACTGGTTGACAAAGCCATACCATGACCTGATGTCAGTGACAGAGGGGTTGTCTGGCATAGGAATCTCCGTGGGCAGCTGGACTCTCCTCTGTGGGCCTGTAGGAATCCCATCCCAGCTGGAATCCGACAAGTTCACTTCTCTTCGGCAGAAACTGAATTTCTCTGGCTTGAGGTTATGCCCTTTTTAGCACACGTGTCCAAGAAATTATAGGTGTGCCAGAAGGCCTCTCGGACCTGTTGTCATACAGAAGAGTATCGTCCACACATTTGTGTTTTTGGGGATGTCCTGATGGCGTCATCAAACCTCTTGGTGTAGGCATCTGAAGCTGAGCAGTGTCCCATGGGTGTTCTTCTGTACCGTAACGCCCCAGGGTGTGATAAGGTTGTGAGTCTGCGGCTCTCTTCATCTAACTCCACCTGGTGGAAGCCCCAATGCGCATCTGCCACTGTCTTGAAGGAATGTAAAGGCACCCCAGAGATCATGTCGAAAGGAGCAGGGGTGTGATGCGTCTCTCTCCTGCAGGAGGCATTAAGGCGTTGAAAGTCCACAGTGCGGCGGGGCTGACCTGACTTCTTGGCAACAATGACCATCCTCGCACACCATTCTGTTGCTTCACCAGTGGGTACCTCCTCAATGATGCCCTTCTTGATGTCCTGGTCCAACTGCTTCTTCACTTCTGACTCCCAATGCTTTGGCACTGATGCTGGGGTGTGGCATGCATAGGGGGTTGCCCCTGGCAGTAGGTGAATATGGTGCTGCTTGCCCTCCATGACTGGGAGGGCTCTCTGTATTGAAAGTTGATGATGAAAAATGGCGCAAGAGCCACTGCTCCAACTTTGGGACGTTCTCCACTGGTGGAAAGGGCATGGATGAGGGCTTGGGCAGGGATGGCTCAATGGGTGTAGGGACCTCATGCTCCAGTGCGAGGCTCGCTGACACTGGTAGGTGGTGGGGAAAGGACTGGGATGCCGCGAGGCCAAGGTCCCTTAAGCAGCCAATGAAAGGAAGCAAGACCTTGCAGACTTGATAAAATACACTTCTTGGACGTTGTCCTGGCACCGTACTGAATGCGAAGAGGGCGGTCCCCATACACTCCAATCGAACATTGGCAACATCACGTAGGCCCCTGCGGTTTTGTGAAAGGGCAGGTCTTTCAATGAGGTCGACAGCAAAGTGGGGCCTGCAACACACACTTGGGCCCCGTGTCTACCACAGCCTGTACAGGCTTGTGACCCATTAGGCCCTAGGCCCATGCACTGATGAGGACACTATCACTTGTATAGTAGGCTGCACACTGGGTTGTACCCGGCGGTGACCGCTCCCAGTGTTACTGACGAAGCAGGGGCATCACTCACCATCTTCTTCTTGCTCCTACAGAACCGTTTCAAGTGGCCAATTTTTTGACAGCCATGACAAACACTATTTCTCGCCGGGCACAAGACCTTCCTTGGCTCATGCTGCACTCCACAGTTCCCACACATACGAGCATTGATGGAAACTGAGGACCTCTCACCACTCTTCACTGCTGCACACACAGCGGGGCTGGGGTCTGTCTCCACATCGGCTGCACGTGGCTCTTGATGCCATGTGTCATGCTGGGGCATGGAAAGCATCTTTGCGGGCTGCCTCATATGTCAAGCACACACTGCCCTTAAGGCATCTACACTACAAATGGAATCACATGACCTATAGAGGTCTCTTTTCAATATCTCATCCCCCTAGACCTACCATAAGCTTCCTAATAAGCATATATTCGGACAAATCGCTATGACAGCTGGGACACTGGAAGCCACAATCCATGGCTTTTTGAGAGCACTTTGCAAAATATTCACTAATTGACTCCTCACGTCCTTGCATATACACAAAAACTCAGCCCAATGCACGGCCTGGTTCAGAAGCACGCAGAACCATGGCCCCTATAACATCCAAAGCCCTTCTGGAGACAAATTAGCCCACTGTGCATCACTATACCTGGCATCCAGTGTACGTTGCAACTCTGGGGTGCAGTGAAGCCTAATATGTTGAACTGCATCCGTTGGTTGAAGCTTATATAGCCTAAGCCACTGTGTCATGGACCGTTTCCAAGTCCTGAAGGAGGCCGACGACATTTCCAAAGCACACTTCTCTGGTAGTGGTGGGGCTGGGGCCCTGGAACTGCTCTGTTGACACAAGCCACTCGCCATTGCAGCCAAGCGGTCATTAAGGGCTTAACGCATCTCGCCCTTCGGCAACCACATGCTGAAGAGCTGGTGATCTTGGCGCTACTCCAACGGAGTACTGTGGGCACCCTGGAGGATCGTCGTGCCCTCCTTGTCGTGAAAGACGGTCTCCCTGGTGTAGACATCCTTATCCTTTTACAACATCCTACTCACTGCGCCATGTTAGAGGCAGAAGGGAAACCAGTCGGACACTCAGTGCTTTATTACACGTCCAATCAGTACAGAGGCGTGACTGCAAGTAGGGTGCAGACGCCGGGGAAACATTGGCGCCAATTCCGCTCTCCTCCTGACAACATACATCACACACAATCAACCATCCTACAATTACCCTTAATTAAAACGACACTTCATACTACCGTACGCTGAACTGGAAGATTCAACAATTAGTAAAATGAATGAAAAATCGCATAAAAATAACGTAATATTTTCAAAATAACCGGACTTGAAATACCTTCAAACAAACACTGCTTTGGTACGCTGTGCCGTTTGATAGGCGTACTTTTGCGCTGATTGGTTCCCCTGGCCCACCACGATTGTTGCTATGCGGATCATTGGTGGTTAGCCTCTTCTTAACACGAATCTCGCTCTAAGGACAAAAAAATCATACCCGTATCTACGTAAAACTTGCTTTATGATAGAGTTGGCGTTCGTAGTTCCAAGGCTTCCCTTATCTTTCGGTTATTCTCTCGTTTAGTTCAAAACAGTTTCATAAGAGGTACATACGTAAGAAATGTGCTGTGCGATGCTACACGTCTTTATAATATTTAACTTTGACCGTTAATTTTTCATCATGAATTAATCTTCTTCTAACTAACAATATGACAGCGATATTCAATAGATCTGTTACATTTTATGTAGCAGTTTTCAGAGGACACATAGAAGCAAATATTCAACGTGGGACTAAATCAAACTGAGCTCAATCTAGTAAACAAACTCAGACAAATGATTACATACTCCCGCCTCGATTCTGGAGTAACTAACAGAATATTTTTTAACAATCAATTCATAATTAAATCACATTACTGAAATAGTTTCCATTACAAAACAACTTCATTTCATGCTGATTATGGGACACTTCAACTTTTTGTTAATTTTTTTAAAGGAAATACCTGGTAGGTTTGATGCCATTGCCTTGTACTTCACTGAAATGGCGACTGGTTTTGCTATTCTGAGGCAACGTTTACCCGTAATGCATTTAGAGGAGAGGGAATCGATGCCATTAGAGCGTGACTCTCGGTACCGAACTGTGACTGTAATCAAATATGACGTAATAACTCTTACGTTGTTGGAATGTTGAGTGGATTTCTAGATGTAAGTTAATTTCTCTCTCTCTCTCTCTCTCTCTCTCTCTCTCTCTCTCTCTCTCTCTCTCTCTCTCTCTCTCTCTCTTCACTTCGAACCAGTGTATATTTTGAGATATGACATTTAATTTGGAAGGCCTGGCATGTCTTTAAAGGACGTTTTAGGGATCATATTGCTGGGATTTTCAGGGGACTTTTTTGAGGGACTTTTGAAAGATTTTTCAGCAGGATCTTTGAGGAACTATTAAAGTACTTTTGGGTGACATTTGAAGGACTTTTAACGGACCTTTGAGGGACTTTTAAAGGACCCCTGAGTTTTAATGGACTTTTGAAAGACCTCTGAGGGACTTTTGAAGGACTTCTGAAGGACCTCTGGTGGACTATCCCTACAACTGTCAATGTAACTTGGAGATCAAATCTTCAAATTCTACAAATGGTCTTTTTAATGCAATGTATTAAGAACATTTCTAAAAATACCCCTATTGTAGGACTTTGCTTAAAATATACCCATTACGTTGTCCATTCTAAAATTAAGTTAACGCAATTGCTATTGAGAATTTGGTGAACGTACGACTTAATAGTTTCCCGATCCAAAATTCGACATTAGGGCTCGGATGTCGCGTCGCAATGCAGGGCCATTTTGAACGATTGTATTCAATGTTTTGGAAACGGGACTTCGGATATTGCGGCTGAAATCTGCATTGAAACTTTCAAAAGTCTTTGGGTATCTAAAAGTATTTATCATTGATATTGCTGATAGCAGTAACATTAAAAGCAGTAACACTGCTAAACGCAGAAACAGTATTAGTAGCATTATTATGTGCAAATACTGTCTCTAATTTACACATAATGATTGAAAACTGATTTCGATATAAAAAATATTTTTTTCACTATTAGGGATTTATGTTCCCCATTTTACCACCAAGTAACCATGGATATTGACCCAGTCAGTTATGATTAGGAAAGGTCATGACTTATATAACACACACACACACACACACACACACACATATATATATATATATATATATATATATATATATATATATATATATGTGTGTGTGTGTGTATAAATAAAGGATGTGTGCGTTTAGACTGCATGAATTCATATCATATTGCCGAGCGATCACCTTGTATTCCGGAAGGGTGAGGGCTTTGTGAATAGAGGAGAGATTTTTCTACATTAAAATACTGATTGACATTCGTACTCCTGATACAGATTTTGTATATATAAAAATGTAAATTTTGGTTTCAATGAAATTTTGTAATGCTTTTCTTTGTCGCTGAAAAATATGAAATATTTTTATTCTGGGCAGTGAAGATTGACACCCAGGTGAAATGGAAAATGATTTAAGCCTATGCACATCTCATGTCTTTCCCTGCATTAATTAACCTGTATTCTTACCAGTAGTTGATTAATTTGCATTCATAAATAAATTGCTTCTTTTGTTCCTTTATCTTTCCAAGGAGGAACTCCACTTCAAAGGAAGCATTAAACCCGATGCCTCGTGATACAGAAAGAACATCTGACAAAGCTAACAGAACGATTCTCTTGCCTGTCTCTTGTGTCACAGAGAGTACAGAAGGAGTCTCTGGTCTCCGAAGAATTCCTGACAGGCAGAAATAGAGCTCTAGTAGTTTCCTGTCTTTTACCTTTCTGTTTTCTAATCCTTCCTTTTCGAGAACCCACTTGTTTGAAGTGATGATGACACTGAATAATAGACACGAATATTTCCTCTAACCACTCAGCCCTTCAATGCCTCTCGAAAATGAAGAACGTATATTGTTATTATAATGTTAAGCTTCGTCTTATTTTCCTTTCATTCATGTTTTAAATCACAAAGAGCCAAATGAACTTTGATTTCGGGCACTAAGATTTTCTGAAACATAAAGGAGATTTATTTTCATCACAACCCAATGTATTGAGACTAAACTGTGGATGAATTCACATCATTCCTCATTATTCTTCGACTTCCTTCCACCGAGAGGGACTTTGTTAAGTGCTGACTCAAGGGAGAAGTTTGAAGAGGGCTTAAATATTTCTAGAAAATAAGAAGATGGTTTGTCTCATGTATATCATTACTGTTAATATATTTTTTATTCTTTGTAATTAACGCCAAGGCCTACTTATTGCTGGGTGCAATATGTCAGTGTACATATATCTACATAGGTCAACTCGAAAGGATACAACCTAAAAAAGCATTCAAGCAAAACAACATCAATGATAATCACTTCACAAATGGATGTGATCATATGTTCTATAGAAACTATGATTTATACATTTAAACAGATTTTCTAATATGCATAAGAGCAAACTACCAAGTGTATTATGCATGACTGTTATGAAAGGAAGTTAAATGACAAGTGATTACTTAATACACCTAGGTGCACTTCACTATAGACAATTGTCTTCTTGACGATCTCTCTCTCTCTCTCTCTAGATAAACCTAATAAGTTATTTTGTCAATGTCAAATAATGAAGAGAATGGTGAAGATAATCAAATTTGCGATACAAAGGAAGGATAGTATGGTTATAGTAAATAAATTCAGAGTATAACAAGTTGACTAGACGATGCCATATTTAACATCTGACAAGAAAATCTGATTTTGCTTCTTTTACCTAATCCCAAATTACCGTTTGATTATTACTTTTGAGAGTCATAATGTTTCCCTCTCAAATGTATATAGAAAATGAAAGGGTGTCCCATTACACCCATACAAACAAAACCACTACAGTGCTTCAACGGTCTCAGATATGGTCATCGTTCTCAAGTCTGCAAAATGGCAGAAGTTGTGTGACAACTGTTCTGCACCAGCTCATGAATGCACATTAGGCACACGGTGCATTAATTGTAATCTGGGTCATAGGTCAGTGATAGAAAATGCCCATGTTTTCAAATGGAAACAACTAACTCAACTAAAATCAGATGAGGAGCATATAGAGTAGAGTTATGCTAGAAGACTTCTAAATGGGAAAGAGAATTATGCAAAGGCCTTAAATCCAAATATCAGCAAGCTTAAAATAAACCAAAAAAATGCCAGGTAGGCCAATGAATGCAAACATAAGTTTAGATATAAATAAATGCCCAACCTCCAATTCAGCATCAGTACCTCAATTTTGGATATTACTCCCCCATCCCTCTGCTCTTAAGATGAGCAGCCCTAGGCCTGTCATCTTGGGTGCTCTCTGCCCTGATTTAGGGAGAGGACCGATACTCAGCATGTGTGCTCTATAACAGAGGCAAAATACCAACACACCTCCCCATTTTCCAAAAAAAAAAGAGGGAGACCACCTTCTTTTTCCCCTCCAGTCACAAGACACGCTGAAATACCTAGCAATAGGTATGAAACACTGTCTCTAGTTGATGGATCAAAACCACCTAATGAGATAATTCACTCAAAAATCACAACTGATCTACACCACAATCCTCATAATCAAATATTAAGCTACATAATGTTATAAGAGTATAAAACCAAAATATCTCGACCATCCTTTAAAAAAAAATCATCAGGAAGTAGCAATAAAATGAAAAATTCACAATTGAGGACTTCTTTCAAAGAGTCCTCTAGAAAATAACCAGCATTTTCTCCTTCATCTTGCAGTCTGGGGGCTAAGTATGAAGAGCTTAAGATGCTCATTCATGAATTCTCTCCAGTTTTTATTTGTTTATGGGAAACGATGTTGGATATTAATACTCCTTGTTCAAGGGAATACACTGCATACTGAACTGCTTATAATCCTCAAGTAGGAAGTCATGGAGGGAGTTTGGTTTATATTCGCCATGACATTCCTCAGACATCTTTAAGTCTGCAAACTCCCCTTCAAGCTGTAGCGGTGCAAGTAGAATTAACTAGAAAATATACTGTTTGCTTTCTCTACTTACCTCCCAATGATGATGTCTGCTATAATGATGTAGTAGGGTTGATTAATCAACTTCCTCAACCGTTTCTTCTTGTAGGAGACATGAACAGTAGACATCCACTGTGGGGTAATGTTTTAGCTAATAAAAATCTCATAGCATCACTAACGAAAACAAAGAAGACATGGGGATTTCTCATGCGGGTGAGCCTACTCACTTTCATATACACTTTATCGTAGTACTTTGACCTATCCATAGCTAGTTCTAACTGCCTTATTGACATTCACTGGAGAACACTGGATGACTAGCATAGTAGTGACCATGCACCAATAATCATTAAAAGCAACAGTAGTCCACCAGAGCATAGAGCTCCTTGCTGGTGCTTGGATAAAGCAGACTGGAGTAAGTTCAGGGAATTAAGTGAAATCGAAGGTGATGGGGATGAGTTTGGCAGTGTTGATGATGACATCGATTTACTTAATGGTACTCTTCACACTGCTGGATTGCATTCCGTTCCTAAAACCACTGGCTTATTCCGCCGTCGACCAGTTCCTTGGTGGTGCCTGAACTCCAGTTACTTCGCACAATTACAGAGCTGCTCTGATAGATGTCGACGAAATCCGACCAGAACTTAACATCTTAGTATATAAAAGTGTAGAGCACAGTTCCGGCGAGCATTAAAAGCAGCGATGCCAATCATAGTCATTCTTTGTTTCTTCAGCGGATAAAACTCCACCTTCAGCTGTATGGAGAAGAGTCAATAAAATAGTAGAGCAAATGTGCCCTAACCTTCACCCTGTATTAGATCTAATGGGCAATACATCACAGGTGCATTGGAAGTGGTGACAAATTAGGCATTTTTGAAAAAGTTTCCCTGAAATTGGAAACATCTCTGGATTCCATTATCGTTCAGGGAAGAACAAAAGCCACTTGATTTTTCATCCAAGAAGAAGAACGCCACAATATTCCCTTACTGAAGTAATTTGATTCTGCCTTGTCAACATGTTTGGATACAGCCCCAGGCCCTGATGAGGCTCTATATGCAAAGTTTAAGCATATATGTATGCAGTAATTTAACCTGGGATTATGTGCGGCTTCCAAGCTTAGTTTCCTGGAGACACACAATACCTGGGCTATGGTCATGGAGCAGTACCTTCAGCTCTTCATTTCGAGCCCTAAGACTTCTACAGTTCCATTGTAGTATTGACATGAAAACTATTTTTTGGGCTTGGTGGAAGGCCCTTTGAATGGAGCCTTCTCATTTACTCTTTTGTTTATGAGTATTACCAAGAGATGATTTGGAAAGGACTGGTCTTGACAGGTTTGGTTTATTATCTGTTGATTTACTGGTGTCATTTTGCTTCCCTTTCTTGTCAATTTGTTTAAATTCAGGCCGGGGTTCTTGCATTGAGCTTAGTACTTCGTATCTATTACTAATGATACTTGTTTAATTGGAGGAAGGATGAGGGGAGCTCATATCTCTTGTGGTTGCTGTATCTCCAGTCTCCATTAAATCACACAGAGACTCTGCTCGGACATTTCAAGGTTGTTGGATTAGCGTGCCAGCTTATCCTCACTTGGAGCTGCCTCAACAGGCCCAGCACCTGACCCAGACAGCCAGGGCCATACCACTGGGTTGATGCCTGCTACATTAGGGGTGCTGCCTGCACTCCTAAGTGTTGCATTGGGGTTGTGACTTAAGAACTTGAGCATAGCTCCTAGGTTGTTGTCCTAATTGTCTTTTTGCAAAACCAATACTTACTGTATATGCTCTGCATTGGCTTTATTTAGTGCAGACAGTTCAAATGTCTAATTTTACAATTTTTGTTATTGGATTTATGTTTCCCGTTGACAATGAACACATTTTGCTTTCTATTACATTCATTATCATGATGGACACCAGAAGCGATTCGCGTTTTAGCATTTTTCCAGTTTCTTGATGGGTGGCCAAACTTAAAAGCAATGATAGCACTGCATTGGTCTTTGCTGGAAAGGACGTACTCGTACCCTTTCACTTTCAAATATGACATGAGAAGGTACTTCACATTCTACAAAGGTTAAAATGATCATGTTGGCAATAGCTGCCTTTTTCGCTCTCCAAACTCAGGTGGGACTCATTTCTAGAATTTCTTCTTCTGCATGTCATAAAGGTCTTTATCAAATAGTACTCCTCTCCCATAACTAAAGCTTAAGTGGGCCAGTCTTCATAATCATTTCATCATATTTTATGTCCAACAAGATCCCCTTTATATATGCTTGGGTTGTGGCTTTGGCATGAATAAGAGCAGTGTTCTTCCAAAACCAGAAATATCCACCGCTCTTTATTCCTCACCTTTTTCTGAAGAAACCTGCAAAATTTATAGTAATAGTGCTTCTTCCCTTTGCCTGAAGCTACCACCTACATAGGATATTTGGAGTCCTTACTTCTGCTTTCTGATTTCTCTCTAGTTTATCACAGGCCATTTACATGGCACATAAACGTCCATGTCTTTCAGGAACTTTGTCTGTTAAGGCTCCTCCCTCGTACTGTAGCTTGACCCTGTTGTATGGCGCTTATCATACTAATAGTCTTTACAACCTCATCATGGCTACTAAAGGTAACCCACACTTCCATTTAGATTCAATATCAATAAGTTAATCTGATTTCTACAACAGTTCCAAATGATTTCCAGAGCTATTTGAGATCATTTCATAATCACAACAAACTGGTAAGTCTTCAATATGGAGCATTCTCAAATTTTCTAACCTGGCTGTGTTGAGGATTTAATTTTGGATGAAGAAGATTTCTTAGAAGTCTGTGTCTTTGCTTGCCATGGCATCAGTGAAAACAAAGCTAGAGTGTCAGGGTGGGAAAATCAGGGAGGGGATCAGGATTATTTATTATTTCTGCTTTTTGTCCATTTATTTTGGAGAAGTCATCAACATTTGGAGAATTTTAATCTTGGTGGGTGCAGGGTCATCATCTGTGCAGAACAGCACCATCAGAGGTCAGGGTGCAGATCCATAAGCCGTTCGGGCAAAGATTTGAGAGGGTAAAAGAAAATAATAATAAACCTGAAAATCTTAAAAAGATATCATCCTTGTGTGGTTTATTCTTCCACCACTGGCACAAGTGAGAACTGACTCACAAATATCCACGTTCACTACCCTACCCCACAGGGGATATTTTAACATGATTATAGTGGTCAGGGTGTAAGCCAAACCCGCTTGCTAGGACCGAAGGTATTACGAGAATACTATCATCCCCACTCTAATCGTGTTATGAATGACAGAGTGCTGAGAGTTGTATCCCCAGAACCAGAGCCCTCTGGAATCCATGGTCAGCCATAAAGAATAGTTCCACCTGATATCTCTTAGGTCAAAACATTCTCGGGCAGTTGATGGTCCTACCACAATTCCCACTATTTAGCTACGGATATAAACCCAATCCCGGCTAAATCTTTTCCTGTTTATCAGGTCCAATCAATTTTGTAACGGAGAATTCCTCAAAAATTCATTCAAGACAGAGATATAATGGTATATGAAACAGGACTCTTGGACTGAAACAGAGAACAGATTCCTGGGATTCAGGAAACCCCCTCACTGCATCAGTGGTTCTAATCGAGGGTTCATTGTTACTATTGTTATCGATTCCCCAGCCAATTGTGTCTCTTTGCATTTCACTGAGGTTTCCCTCCTTTCCACTGCCATCAAGGGTCAACATCTTGACCTGAACCACACCTGCATCTCTGCATACTAGTCACCCCATTGCACCTCTTCCTCTCGAATCTTTATCTGGCTGCCATTCAACGACCTTTCTAGGTACCTGGCCAGATTAACGACATGCCCTGTGAAGAAGACAATGGAGCACCCCATTAAGAAGAGGTTGTCAGAAGTATCAAAACACGGCCATCGTTGGCGCCGACTGTGGTATATATACTGGCTCTGACAGACCATTCTTTGCTAGTCACCCTTACACTGTCATGTTGCTATAGGCTCTCTGCTAGCCTATCCCATGACGTCATTCTGCTGATTTACCTGACAACATCACATTGTCCAGAAGTCACTGGTAGACTACGCTACGCTACTTGACGATTTCCTTATGCTGAAGATTGTTGTATCCAGCTGGTACCCTCTAAGCGCTGATGCTTTGCTAGCCCACCAGTGCCCCTACACTTCATCTTACTTCCTCTATCGTGGGGAAAGTTTAGTTACAACACCTCCGCTGACACCCTATTGCAAAAACTTAGACTCTACAAAACCTTCAGTCTTGTCCATGGACCCCTAGGTAATGTGTCGGAGGATTGTTTGTGAAGCCTCACTAACTTTATCCTACGTGTTTTATACCTGTTCTCCTAATTCCTATAAACATACGCCTTTTACTTTCCCTCAGAGAGTGCTTATTTGTGTACCTGTCTTTTAACAGTAATTGTTACATAATCAGTACTTTGATATTTTGTCTACATAAATTCATCGTCAGTATTATTACTCAGATCCATTTGTATGTTTCATCTTCCCTGTCTTACACATTCGTGGTTCTGAGTACCTGTTGTGTGTTACCAACTGTAGACCAATGGTGCCACCTTCCTGCATACCCAGTCAAGATATCTGCACTATCAGTGGTGTCACGTTCTCTCTTAATGTACCACTGCTTGTGCATTCTTTGGATGATCCCTTATACATATTATTGTGTTGTACAGAAAGGCCTAGCTTTCAAGATTGCAGTTTGTGGCACTTTTCTCTGGTATTTGTGATTTGAGTAACATAATCTTGACATTGCCACTGATCTCCAATGTTAGCTCCTGTAAGTAATTCATCTTCTGACTGTACACAGTGAATTATACTATTCGTCGAACACCTAAGTTTACCTCCAAACCTTCCTTTATTGGTAAGTTTCGAGTATTTTTCACTTAAAACTTATAACTTTTCTGTTCACAGGAGCACAGCCACCCTCAGTCAGTTGTAATTATCAAAGGTCCTACTTAGAGGCATCTTTTTACCTGCACGGCAGTGCAAACGTGATAATACATAAAAAATCAATACAAATAAGATAGTAAATTTTAAATTTCGTGTTTTAAATTCATTAAAATCCCTATTGGTTTATTTTCATTATTTGCTTATTTTTATATTTTACCATTTAAATTACAATTCACAAATGTTAAAATTGGAATGACAGAAAATGTAGAAGATTGACAAATTTCCATCATCAATTTATTTCCAAAAGTCGATAATTGCTCTTGGTTATATTTTGGACATTCACACAATTACATGTAACTGTTATCATCACTTTGTTCTCAGGCATTGTGGGAGGAGGGCCATGTGGACTGTTCATTGGTGTCCATGTGTCAAAAAAAGAGTATTGCCTGTTAGAAGATGCGTCAGAATTGCGCGTGTGTCTCTCTCTCTCTCTCTCTCTCTCTCTCTCTCTCTCTCTCTCTCTCTCTCTGAGATGATGGACTCTATTTTCCAACACAGGATATTAATTTTTATTATTTATAGGTTCATCATTCCATATATTTTTCCATTTATTTACTATGAGAGGTATATATCTTATTTAGTCACTAATAAGGATGTTTACATTTGTCCTTGTCATGTGGACTGCTGCTTTAGCTGCTTTATCAGCCTCTTCGTTTCCTGTAATCCCTACCATGGGCTGGGATCCAACACGCTAATATTTTCCATTATTATATTGTTTGTGGAGCTTTGGTTTCCACATTTTTTCTAGGGTAGGTATACCAAATAAATCTTATCAAATTGCTCAATATACATCAAGGATGATGGGAGGGATATATAAATATATAAATATATATATATATATATATATATATATATATATATATATACATATATATATATATATATATATAAGTATATATATATATATATATATATATATATATATATATATATATATATATATATATATATATATATATATATATGAACTATTAAAGAATCGAACCTCTATTTACTACACCATACCACATCATGGGTAATGGGAGCACTCGACGACAACACACAATCTTGGAAGTCAATCCTCAAGAAACTTTGTTTAACAAGACCCAATGACTGGCACAGATACATTCCTTGTGCTTTGTTTGATATGGAAGAGAGACCCAGTGGTTCATTAGGGTTTTCCCCTTTTTAACTACTCTACGGTAGGCAAGCTAGACGACCATTGTCAATACTGAATGATCTGTGGGTGAAGCCTGACCTGAATAACATGACCAAAAGCACTAATCAGTGTCAGTGTTCTTGACCTTCGTTTCAGGTTAGAAGAGACTCTGAACTTGTTTATCGAAGGATAAATACAAAAATATTTTGACCAGAAAAGTACCAACAACATGTTCACGGAATGTGAGAGTTCTCTGACAATACAAACAAATTGCAAATGACATGGAAGAGACTACACCACACAGTCACCCCAAGCCTCATGGTAATGTAAATTGTGGAGTCTGCATACAGGTAAGGAAGTTATATCACGTCAGTATGTTGAAAAGTAGTATCGTAGAGCTACTGCCCCTCAAGTAGGGCAGCCTTGGCGTGGTGAGAGAGACTAAGCGTCCCTGGCGTAACTGGGCTGATTGTGACAAATCATCCTACAGGTTTGGTTTTAAATGCATGGACATTTCACTTTCCGAAAAAGTTTACTGTAGGTGAAGGTCGGAAAAGGGATCACGTTTGGAAGGGGTTTGCATTCGAAGCTAATTGTGGAAGTTGTGGTGGCTGATTCGCCACCTGATAACAATTCGGACCTAAGAGGTAGATGGGATCTTCCATTGCTATCTTGAGACAGAACCATCTCGAGATCAGCCCACTGGAATCCAGGGAAACTGTTTTTGAGGATGGAACTCGGGCTTTTGTCAGAAGCCTGCCAATACATTTGGAGTGGGAGTCAGTCCCCATTAGTTGAGGTAGAACTTCCCTGAGGTGGATTGGCTTATACCTGGGCATTTGCAAGCATGTTGGTGCTATCCCGAAGGGGTAGGGTATGGGAACGGACTATTGAAGGTCAGCTCTCTTGTGCCATTGGTGGAGAATGCAAATGCCTGACTGATCCCGATCCTTTCTTGATAACCAAGCAGTTTGGGTAGGTGGGTGAGCCAGTTTTGTGTGTGGCAGTCTGGTGTGTGCGTGCTTGGCATCTTGGGTCTCTTCGGGGCTCTGGCAGTGTGTTGCGGTGGGAGAAGGCTATACAGTAAGCTGCCTGGTTTTCCTTTCTGATGTGTTATGGGGTCTGTGTTGGTG
This sequence comes from Macrobrachium rosenbergii, assembly GCF_040412425.1. NCBI lineage: Eukaryota > Metazoa > Arthropoda > Malacostraca > Decapoda > Palaemonidae > Macrobrachium > Macrobrachium rosenbergii. Next base: position 999,220 of record NC_089763.1, on the reverse strand, counting down.
GGCCAGCAGGTGTCAGCTGTGCTTTTGGACTTCTGCATGTGAACTAGCAATAATTTATGGATTTTGCAACTAGTTTTCCCTCCCCTGGATCGACGACTCACCCAGCACTGGCTTAGCGACTTCCTGGCTTGAAAAGGATATTGGTAGACTCACAGATTCCCACCTCCAGAAAGAAGGTTGGCTGCAGCCTCTCCACAAGGAACTCACAAGAAAGGTTCTAGAGTGACGAAAGTCACCATAGAAAATTGACAATTTTGCCTGTATATGAAATACCCCTTGAATGCCATTATGAATCCATTTTTGTATTATTTCAAAATATGGGAAAATTTTAAAAATACGTATGAACTACAATGAAGATGATGAGAAATGGGAGGCTTGGATCTCTTTTGAGAGACACGAAGATGCCTTTAGTGCCACCTGTAACATTGAAAGTATTCTTCTTCACAATTGTAATATATAGGGAGCACTTTGTGACAAATTACCTACAAATTTAGGCGTTTATCGCCCAGCTGACTGGAATGAAAATGAGTCTCTGACTCTTGAAAATACTCTGCAAGTACCTAGAAATTCCCCAGTGGCTTATGGGAACACTTAAAAGGAAAATGGTATTTTCATTATAAGAAATAAGTTTTTAAATATGCCTGGTAGTTACATATATATATAGCTTTATCCCGCCGATTCGTCGCGCGCACGGCAGAAATTCAAAATTCGCGGCAATTGCCGATAGATGGTCAGGTGGCCATACCTGTGCGCCCTCTACCAGGTACCTGGAACCATTCCCAATTGTCCTCAGAAATTCCATGCCCCTGTTCTCAGAGGGGAGGAGGGAGGGACCTTTTATATATCTTAACCTGGGTAAGTATATTTAAACTTATTTTATAATGAAAATACCATTTTTAAATATCTAACTTCCTAGTAGTTACATATCTCACTCTTTGATGACACCATTGGTGGTGGATTGGGAACCATAACACCGTTGGGAATTCGTATAATTACTAAACACTATATATTAGCTGTAACCATACTCTGGTTCCTACCTGATAAGGAAGCTGGCTTCATAGTTATCCTGCCTCATTCGCCTGCATTCCTTGAGAGACCCAGCGATCCACCCAGGGGGCTGTAGAAAGTCTCTATGGGGCTGTCACACGGTCCTCGACAGCAACATGGCTAGACCACCACCTTGCTATCCTGTAGCCATGGACAAGAAACGATACCCTGACCACTAACACCGCAAAACACCTCCAAAACCTAACTTAGACTTGCAACCCCAGACTGTGGAAGGTTGCAACAACCTTCCTGAACAACCTGTGAGTTCAAATCAAGAAAAAGCAAGGGTATAAAAATAAGGTTAACGGTTAGAGGCAGTAGTACCTTCTCCAACTACGGCGCCGGAGGCAACGTACGGACCCAGGGAACAGCAATCCTCATATTGGGTCTGTACTTCTTTTAGGTAACAATCTGCGAAGATAGACTTGCTTCGCCAGAATGTCACCTTCAAAATCGATTTCATAGACTTATTGTGTCTATAAGCCATCGAAGTCGCCACAGCTCTTACTTCGTGAGCTTTGACTTTGAGGATTGGGAAGCTTTTCTCGTCACAGTCTTGGTGAGCTTCCCTTATTAAATCCTTGATAAAGAATGCCAGTGCATTCTTTGATAAGGGCAACGAAGGTTTCTTCACCGAGCACCAGAGGTTGTCTGTCTGACCTCTCATGTTTCTGGTCCTCTGTAGATAAAATTTTAGGGCCCTAACTGGACAAAGGCCTCTCTCTTTTTCCTGTCCTACTACATGAGACAGCCCTGGTATGGTAAAGGATCTGGAGCCATGGTTAAAGAGAAGGGTTCTCGTTTTAGCGAAAACCAAGTTGTAATTGAGCAGACTGCATTCTCCCCATTTGAGCCTTCCTTCTTGCTAAGGAAGCATGGTCCTCCTACCCTCTTGGCTGTAGCCAACGCAGCCAGGAATAGGGTCTTCTTAGTGAGATCCTTCCATGAAGCCTTGTCGAGAGGTTCAAACCTGCTCGAGGTTAAAAACTTCAGGACTACGTCCAAACTCCAAGAGGGGGTCAGGTTGTCCTTCCTCTTAACTGTCTCAAAAGACCTTATGAGATCCGTGAGGTCCTCGTCTCCCGACACGTCAATGACTTCTGTGATGGCAGACGGAGAAGCTAGCATGCTGCGGTATCCCTTGATGGTTGATACTGCTAGTTTTCTTGAGTTTTAAATGCAGCAGAAAATCTGCCAGTTGAGTTAGAGGTACTGGAAGGAAATGTTATTAATTCTGCACCATTCTGAATCGTCCCGCTTTGACTGGTACACGCCCAGGTGTGGGCGTCCTCCCTGCGCTCTCGATGGCTCTTGCAGCTTCCCTTGAAAAACCGCGCCGCTCTTGCCAGTTTTTAGATGGTCGAGCAGTTAGGTTGAGAGCGAGGGAGATTTTGGTCGGTATCTCTCTCTATGGCTGTCTGGGTAAGATGCGTTCCGACAAGGTAACGATCTGGGGGTGTCTACTAGCCACTCCATCACTTCTGTGATCCATGGTCTCATGGGCCAAAATGGAGCTATCAGGGTCATGCGGGCGTCGTTCGACTCCCTGAACTTCTTCATGACTCTGTCTAGGATCTTGAATGGGGGAAAAGCGTACGTGTCTAGTCCTTCCCAATCCATGAGGAAGGCGTCCACTGCCACTGCTTCCTGGTCTGGGACTGGAGAGCAGTAGACTGGTAACCTCTTTGTTCTCTGTGTCGCAAAGAGGTCTATTGACGGTTCTCCCCACAGATTCCAAGTCTGTTTGCACACCTCGCGATGTAAGTCCATTCTGTCGTGAGAACCTGTACTACCTCTGCTGAGAAGATCGGCTCTGACGTTCTTCTCTCCACTATGGCCGAGTTATCAGAGTTATGTTGTTACGCTTCTGCCCAGCAGGAGATCTTTTGCTGCCTCGTAAAGGGAATCGAGCAGGTGCCACCCTGTTTCCTGATGTAGGCCAACGCTGTGGTGTTGTCTGCGTTGACCACCTTACTATCTTGTTCTGGTTAACTTCTCCTGGAAGTGCACTAGCGCTAGATGAATGGCCTGGTTCCTTGACGTTTTATATGCCATTTCTTTGATGGTTTTCCCCATAGACCTGAGATCTGCGCCCTTCCTAAGCGTTGCACCCCATCCCACGTCAAAATGCGTCTCAATACAACACTAGATTCGGGTTCTTCTGTTGAAGTTCGAGGCCTTCTTGTAGTTTGTTGGGAGTCGTCCACCAACTCAATTGATTTCTGATTCCCCAGAGGGATCCGGAATCCACGTCTCGATGTGGCCTCTTTCAATAACTTGACAGATGGAACTGAAGTGGACGTAGATGTGGTCTTCCCCGGGAGGCAGGTGTTTGATCGAGGAGAGGTCCCCAGCCAGACTCATCCTCCCTGCGTGAGCAGGTCTGTCTCCCTAGAAAGGCTTCACCTTTCTAAGCAATTCAAAAATGCGTTTCCAGGGCTGGAAAAGCCCGAAAAACCACTGACTGAATCCTCATCCCCAGGTAGATGATGTCAATGAGAGGCGTCAGCTGCGATTTGTCGTTTACTACCAGTCCTGGCTGTTGCGTCATATTCATTGTCCTTGTAGATCCTCCAGACACTTTGCTTGCGATCTGGCTCCTGATTAGCCAGTTGTCCAGATACATCGATATTCGTATCCATTTTAGATGTAACCAGTGAGCTAGGATTGATGCCACTCGTGTGGCGTATGAAGCGAGCTTAGTCAAAACAAGTGCTCTGAACTGATAAGTTGTCGGATACACAAACCTCAGATATTTTCTGTAGTTCGGGTGAATTGGTGCGGTAATCACGGCGTCCTGCAGGTCTATCGATACCATCGGTCTTCGCCCATTTGGTGCCTGCTCACGACTGGCGCCCAGATGTCTCCATAGCAAACTTGACTTTGCTTACGTACTTGTTCAGTGGACTTACGTCCGACTGGTCTCCAACCACCGAGTTCTTGGGTACCAGAAAGATCTGTTGTAAAATCCTTCTGACGAGAGGTCTTGCCTCTTCTATTGCTTTTGATAGCATCTGGGTTACCTGTTCTTGAAGAGCTGCTGCTTTGCTCCCGAGTATGTAGCTGTCAACTCTAACGGTCCTGGTGAAGAGGAGGCTTCCCTTAGGAAGGGATCTTGTAATACTTCCTTCAGTACTTCGACTGTCCAGTCGTCCGCTCCCCTTTGGCTCCACTCTTGCCAGAAGTGGGATAACCTGGCTCCCACTTGTGTCTGGAGGTTGTTGTGTTCACTTCTTGGGTTTCGGTTGCTGCTTGGGGTTCTTACGAGGTTGTCCTCCAGCAGTCATTCTCTGACTTCCTCTCAAAAGGGCTCTCCCACAAAGGGCTGACACGTAGGAGACGCTTCCTTCTCCTTCCTGGCTAAAAAGTTTGCCGGAAGAACTTTCCTAGCAGTCCTTGTGATCAGATCTTGCGTTGATTGTTGCGCAAGGGCTGCTGATAAGTCCTTAACCAGCTCTGAAGGGAAGAGCTGTTTGGTTAAGGGAGCATACAAGAGCTCTGATCTCTGAGCGAGAGTCACTCCGGACGTCGGGAACAGACACAGCATGGCTCTTTTCTTAATAGCACCTGCTGTGAAAAGGACAGAGTTCAACAGTCACGTCCTCACAGCTTTTGTCGAGACAGGCAATAAGGTGCATTTGCGTGTCGTTCTTCCATCATAACATCTCTGAGCTGAGAGTCAGTCCATCAAGCTGAAGACTTCAATAGTCCTGAAGACGCCTTTCAGCTAGTGGTCCAATTCCGAAGTGGACCACAGAACCTTGGCCTTTGTCATGGCTGTTCTACGCGAAGAGTCTACGAGTCTGGAGAAGTCCCCTTAGGAGGAGGCAGGAACTCCCAAGCCGAGAGCCTCCCCAGTCTCATACCACACGCTGGATCTAGAAGCCAATCTCGTCGTGGGAAAGGAAAAGGTTGTCCTTCCCTGTTCTTTCTTCTTTAAAATCCAATCATTCAGTGTCGAAAAAGCTCTCTTCACTGATCCTGGCTAACACTGTCTTCTTGAGGAAGAAGACTTCTGGGGTCTACCCATCGCAAGTGCGGCGGACTCGAGTACGGCCTGTTAAATCGTTGAAATAAGTCCGCCAATAGCGTGAAGTCTTTTTCAGATCTGCAGCATGAAGAGATATTTGCGTCACCTCCGAGATCTTTCCAAGGATTCGCTATTTCCCGATGTCGAACGAGTAGAGAATCGTGTGTATCGTCTAACTGCGTCGTCTTGCGTCGTCCAACTTTGCTGCGAGGAGCATCGATCCTTGTCACCTCCGTCCAGCGTGCGTATTGCGAGGAAGCGTCTATGGCGCTGCAACTTGCCAGTCCGCATCTTGCTGGCTGTTGGCGTCTTGCTGTCCCTAACTCCTGCCTTGTATCCTCTTCTTGGGTCTGTTGACGTCCTTGGTTCTTCCTGTGTGGTTCTTCTCTTACCCCTTGCGACTTGTAAGCGTCAAAAAGAGACGCAAGGGACTGCTGAACTTCTGACAAGAACTTTACTTGTGGTGCCACTTGCTGCTGGGAAACAACTGGAGATGGCACTGCACGAACTTCTACAACTTCGGAGACTCTTGCTGGGATCTTCTGATGATGAGGTGGTGACGCCGCTTGCGACACGTCCCATTCTGGGGGCGGGGGAGAAGCGTGAACTGACGTAATGTACACGTCTTCTTCCTCCGACGAGCTATGCGTCTTATGCCTCTGTTTAGGCGCGGACACGCCGTCTCCTTCCGACAAGGAATCTCTCCGAGGAGGAGCTCCATTTGCTGCAAGAGAGGTTGTTGGAGCGGGAAGGGGTTATAGATGTCTTGATGAGTCTTGATTCTTGAGACTGGCGCCAGCCCGCGTCTGGGTCTTCGTCCGGTCTCAAGAATTACAAGACCTATCAAAGGGCACTGGTCCCTGCTGCAGCAACCTCTTGCAGCACGAATTCTGTCGGAGAAGGCTGGCTCGTCCGCTGCCCCTGCGTAGGCATGAACACATGTCGTCGAGGAAAGACGTGTACGCCGTCGGTTCACTACGCCCCCAAGCCTGAACGTGTCGCAACGGCGCATCTCCCCCTCATCATCGAAAGATCATTAGCTCTCCAGTGTAGAAAACTAAATGCGGTGCCTTTACTTCCGAACGTTTCCCAATGGCTACAATAGATTTTGATCGAAAGACTACGGCTGACTCCCACTAGTCTCTTTTGTTGCCACAATGTGAGCGACTCCACAGAGCGAAAACTGAGACGTCGGCTGAAACGAAAGAAGGATAGGCTTGGAGTTAAGTAACTGGTGCCGGCTTCAACGAAATCTTCCGCCACTGGCGCTCTCCCTGCAACTTTGCGGCGTGGCAGGCTTGACTGAAGATGTGATCTTCCCGTATGAAGTTGAACGCTGTGCGATGACTGCGTAGCTGAGAGCATTCTACCCCCGCTCGCCGTTTATCGAAATAGATCTTTGACTTTCATGCTGCGGATGCGAAAGACTCTTTGTTGGCGGACCTTAGCATTCAACGAGCCGTGCCTGAGTCACCTATGGTGAGTGCAGTCTTTCGGCTTCAGAAAGACGGTGTTAACAGATCGTGAAGGCTCGGCTGCTAGTGTTGAATTTTGAAAATGGAAGGACAGTAACGGCCAACTGCCGTCCAGCGTGTAATCTGGAGTTCTGCCCTTCTCCCTGAGGTTTCTTCGTTCCTTCATGGTAACCATGACAGAGCAAAGGTTCTGTGGTCCGCTCGAATGTTTCGCAGCTGGCGTCTTCGAACTATTGTGATGAACAGTTCGCGCTCTGCTGAATGTTCGGGTGAAAGAACATTGCGCAGAAGCACATATGCTGTGTCCGATCGCAAACTGTGAAGGCGACGTTCGTGTTGTGAAAACGCAAATAACGTGTTCTGACGTGGGTGACTCTTTCGAAGCTCGAGAGATAGCCGCTCTTCACTGGCAAGCATTTCTTCCTTCGGAAGCTGGTTGAAACATCGCGCAACCGCTGCGCAGCTGTCAACACTGTCTGATCTGGGAACGCTGAAACCGACAAACCCCCAGCCGAGAAGGAAGGAGAAAGCGGTGATAAACCCTGCGTGGAGAGCCCTGCGGAGAATCCGAAAGGGCTGATGGAGGTTAACAAACGAAACGAAGCGGCGCAACAACAAGTGGCACAACAACCTCCGAACACAGGTGAACCCGGAAGTGAGCAAGAGAAGCGGACCGCAGATCACACTCTACAAACTCTCTTTCGAGACCGTCGGTCGTTGGCTAGGAACAAGCGGCAATATTCCAGAAGGCTGGGTAACAGATGTAGCACGGCAATGAGAACGAAAGGATCTCTCGTCGGAAAGAATTTTACGGCAGACTTTTTCTGTGCCTTGAACCGATTCTGGATCCGCTGGTTTAGTGCGTAACGAGTTACTATGAGAACCGTCTGGTCGATATGGCGATGCGTCAGAGACTGGATGTGTCGTGCGAGGCATATTTCATGTACTTGTCACCGAACAGAAAGCCATGCGAGGGTTTGTCGCTCTCGAGACAACATCAGTTCGGAAGCAACTGTTTTTGGACTAAGCTTCCGACTTCCTCTTGTTTTCACACGGTGGCTGTCAGCATGGCTCACGGGCCATCTGGAAATGGATGCGATCTCATGTACTGGGCACAACAACAATCAGAGCAGGCTGCTAACAACTGGAGGCTGTGACTGCCAGTACTGGCGCGGCAACTGGGAACTGTGTCTCCAGCGAAGCAAGCAGCGCCTTTCCTGGGCATCTCTACCTGAATGAAAGTTCGTCAGTGTTTCGGCTTTTTCAACCCTGGCTTATTTTGGCTTAGCAGAAAGGTGACTGCTACAGGAACGAACACTGTCCTCGATCCAAGCAGTGATCTCCTGAACGTCGGTCGCTCGGTCCATCTGTCGGATGACGGAAAGGGCAGATCAGAGGACATGGTTCCGATCCCTGCGAAGTCGAGAAATCGTGTGAGTTTAACTGAAACACAAGCACTAGAACTGACGAAAGAACCCGACCTGGCCCGCCGAACGCGTGTGGTGCAGCGCTGGGAGAAGTATGGAAGCAAATGACGCTATGAAACTGATGACCCATTAAATGGCATGAGTGCGGGAAATTTAGGCTGATTTTAGTCGCGCGAACAATACGAGGTGGCGCTGCCAGATTCCGCAGCGATCTCACGCTACGAACGAAAGCGACAACTGGCATGGCTGGCTGCATGAAACGTCGAAGCGGATAACTATAAACGAGAGGAAGCAATTCTCGCGACGAATACATTAGCACGAGAATACGTGAGGAGAAACGTCGATAATTTTCTTTGAACACGAAGAAACAAAGGGCCTGATCTACTGCTCTCCGATCGAACGATGAACACCTTTCTAAATGGTTGGAAGAATGAACACGTGCGCATTCAGAATCTGAACGAAGTCATCGAGTTCGAGTCGGGCTGACTGCCGCGACTGATGTGGCTTCATGGACTCACGAAGTGATGGGTGACAGTAGGCTGCCCAGATCGCTGCAACGGTCGACGATCTACCCGAACGGCCGCATATGAAGAAGACTGCCGTCAGAATCTCACGCCCTTCGTGTCGAAAAAACACGGCGCAGCGAGTTTCGGGAAACTGCGGAGCCGAAGCGAAGAAGGCGCAGTCACGCTCAGGCTATTTTCAGTGGCGTATTCGGGTAATGAGATGTGGCATTTCTGCTCGGCCTGCCTGCTCTGCTCAACTGAACACTACCTTGCATTAAACAGCTTTAGCGGTATGGCTGTCGAAGAAGATACCTGTCTCAAAATCTGCCGTCTTTTTGAAAATGTTCGACAGTGATAGGAAGACCTCACTGGTCTAGATCTTTTGAATTTGATTGAAGGACGCCGACCCCTGTGAACAGTTATCAGTCTGGTTTGACACCGACGAGTTTAATTTGCCGACAGGCTTTCGTGAAGGGTCTCACTAAGAAAGGCCCTGATTCTGGCGTTGACTGGCAGAAGAGCTGGTGAAAATTACAGGCTTGCTGAAGGAAAGGCTTTCAATGAGGAAGAAGCTCTGTCGCAACGGACTATACTTAAAAAGCTGGAGCCGCTGCCAACTGCATATTTGCTGCCACGAGAAGCGTCTTCATGTAATCATTGAGAAAAGAGGGCCTTTGTCAGTTAGTATCTGCAGAAGGCAAGCATGAGTGGGCAACCTGCTGGTGCTGATGAAAAACGCTAGATTGCCCTTGTCGAAGAATGCACTGGCGACATTCTTATCGAGACTGAAGCTCGCCAGACTGAACGAGAAAGCTTCCCGGTCCTCAGAGTCAGCGCGCGGTAAGCTGTGGCGACCGACTGGCTTATAGGTGCAACAGGCCTCGTAGTCGATTTTGGCATTCTGGCGGCGCGAGTCTATATTGCGGTCTTCCGCACAAGAGGCACGGGCAATATGAAGGACGCTGACTACAGACCGCTCTCCGGCGCCATGGTGAAGAAGGTACTGCTGCCTACGGCAGACAACACTGACACCTGCCCTTGGCACCTAACGATTTATTTCTGCAGGCCTTCTGTGAAGGTTGTTGCGGCAACCTGGTCTGAATTAAGCCAGAACGGAGTGTGTTTTAATAGTAACTGCTGCCGAGATAACTGGAGTGATTGATGTGTGTTAGGTCGAACCGTGTGTTCATAGACTCTGAGTGAATCTTTGCGTCTCTCAGGAAATACTGGTCGAAGGCTGTTTGAGATGCTATGACCAGCTTCGCCTAATTGAAGTATGATTTTGCTGTTTAGTGTTTATGCTCTGTTAATGGTATTCTTGATTCCTAATCACCACCAGTAGTCCAGCTCGAAGACCCATATGTAACTACCAGGAAGTTGAGTGGCCCAAAAATATTTTCGATATAAGCAAGATTTTTAATATACTTACCTGTCAATTACACTATGAGTCTCCTCTCTGTGAGGCTGTAAGCCCTACGAGACGAAACAAAACAATTCAGGCCTGACACAGCTATGGCCACCTGTTTCACATCGGCAGTACCATTACAATTTCTACTCGCTCTTGTATGCTCAGCAGTATCGTTTATGTATTTACCAGGGAAGCTGTGCCTGTGTCTGTGCTGTCTTTGGTTTGCAAACCGCTGAGCTTAGCTGCTCTGCGAGTATTTCAGGTCGGGCTCATTCAGTCGGCTTTGAAGATAACGTCAAATTTAACAGGTATTTGTCTGGGATATCTAGAAAGAAAGAATACTTCAATGTTACGAGTAAGGCTATCTTTCGTGGCTCTCGAGAATCAGCATTTCTCATCTTCATTGTGGTTCGCTACAGTATTTTAAGAATTTTCACATGTTTTTGAAATATTTTGAAATAGTTCGTAATGGCATTCGAGGTATTTCATGAGCAAAATTATCGGTACTATGTTGTTTCGTCACTCTTCAATCTTTTTCTTTGTGAAGTTCCTGTGAGGAAGAACTCAACATCCTTCTTCTTTTCTGGTGAGAATCTGTGGTCTACCAATATCTTTTTCCAAGCACAGAGAATGGACTGGTGATGGTGGATCGGGAGAAAACTGGTGCAAATCCGCCGGAAGTCGGCTCTTGGTTCGGCCGCGAAGTCCCGAAATGCGTGACGCGGGCCTGCGACGCCTTGTCGGCGGGCGGCTGGCGCATCACTTGGCTGCCGGCAGACCCAGTGCGCGCACGCCAGACACGCAAACGACTCTGCAGGAGGATCGTGGTCGATCGGTGTTGCATTCTCCGCCGATACGGATGATACATGTTCTACCCTTTTAGGATAACTGTCTGCGGCGTTGGCAAGCCAGTCCGCCTCGAGAGTTCTGCCCCCCCAACGGACTGATCCCCACTGGCGGAGCTTCTGGACTGCTAGGTTCAGCTCCCCAGCCTCCTGAACCAGTGAACGATCCCTGGAGATGTTCTGCCCTCGAGATAACAATGGGAAGACTCCCATCACTACCTCTTGGAGTCGAACCCATAATGGAAATCGCTACAGTCCGCTTTCGAATGCAGACCTTCAAACGTGATCCTCACCGACTCACTAACAATGACCACCTAGAAGTGAATCATGCCATTAAACCAAAAGCCTCTGGCAGAATGATGTCGTGAAAGAGACGTCTGCGATCTACTCAGCTTATACTGACGTTACTAACTGCTGTATGCGAACAACTGGTACATTACCATGAACAGCTATTGACAACGAAATTTTCCATGTCATTTATTTTGTTTGTATTGTCGAAAACTCCGTAATTTATACTGTTATTTCTGGTCAATAATTTTTGTATTTATCCTTCGATAAACAGTTCGAGAGTCACTAACCAACCTGAGCGGGTCAGAAGTACAGGCACTTGTTGAACGCTGATCATGTTGACTCGGGTCGGGCTTCACCACAGATCATTCGTAATGAATGATCTCTGTACTACAACAGAGGAAATAGCCAAAAGGGAAAACTAAGGAAACTTCTAGTCACTCAAATAACACAAATCTTAATCTACAATCATGCTGATTAGCTAAGACTGCTTGGTGTTTTCAAACTGCATGCTGATATTCGGTATTCCCCATTACATGGTGTATTAAATGAGGTTCGATTCCCACAAGTTCTTTGCTAACTTTCTCTCTCTCTCTCATATATATATATATATATATATATATATATATATATATATATATATATATATATACTGTATATATATATATATATATATATATATATATATATATGCTATATATATATATATATATATTGCTATGTTGCCCCTCATAAATCATGATGTAAAATGAGTACCTTTGATAAGATTTTTTTTTTGGTATACCTACCTAGAAAAATGAAACCAAGCTCCACAAACAATATAATAATGGAAAAATATTGAAGTATTCGGATCCCAGCCCATGTAGGACCCACGAGAAACGAAGAAGGCTGATAAAGCAGTATAAAGCAACGATCACATGACAAGGGCAAATGTAAACATCACTATTAGTGACTAAATGAATATATCACCCTCTCATAGTAAATAAATGAAAGAATATATGGAATGATGAACCTATAAATAATAAGAAATTAATATCCTGTGTTGGAAAATGAAGTCCATCATCTCAGAGAAGAAGAAGAGAAAGAGAAGAAAGAGAAGAAGAAGAAGAAGAGGAAGAAGATTTTACACATATCTGACAAAATCTTCTGCTGTTTAATACTCTTTTATTTATGGACACTCAATGTCAACCCTCTCCCCACAATACTCTGAAGCTAGAAGTGATGACAACTGGTCATATATTGCTATATTAGTGTCCCAAAATGTAACCGAAACAGTATATCGACTTTGAAGCTCAAACGATGAAGCTGTCCTACTGTCATTCCAATTTTGTATTTGTATTTAAATGATGAAATAAGCAAATAATGAAAATAAACAATAAGATTTTAACAATTTTAAAACACCGAAATTTAAAAATTTACTATCCATTCTGTAATTGATTTTTAATAATATTGTCACATTTGCCGTGCAATAAGATGCTGAGATGCTTTTGACACGGCATTGAAGAATGACTGTCTTTCTAATGAACGAAGAGACCATGGATTTAAATTGAAAACTTCTCATTTCCACCAACAAGAAAGTTTTGGGCTACAAGCTTTAGAGGTGTCTGCAGGCAGTATATTCACTGAGAAGATGATGCGAGGCAACATGGAAGATCGTAACATCCAGATTATATTCACTCAAATCACAAATACTGAAAGATGCCACAGGCTGATAACGAAAACTGAGCTGCACTAATAGACTACACACAACTATGTATAAAGGAGTTTGTCAAAAAGTGCACGTGAAGAAGGCATTGTTCATGATAGTGCTGAATATCTTGACTGGTGGCGGAAGGCTGGTGACGGCTTGCAACGAGCACTCGAAACACGAATGTGTAGGCTTTGGGAAGATGAAAACATACGGAAATGGACTTATTGACTGTTTGATAATTCTGTGAACAATATCGAAGTACTGACCAGTAACGGCTGATGAGCCAGACGAACGCACAAATGAACTTGCTCTCTGAGGAAAGCTAAAAGGCACTATGTTCCGCCAGGAGATTGAGAGAATTTGGTATAAATGCGTGAGACAAAGCCAGGTGAGCGATACTCGTTACACGCTAGTCCGGACATGAACTTTGAAAGGCAAGTCGTTTTTTGCGGTATTACAGTTTCCCCGCAACTAGGAAGCAGGCCAGTCGCTCAGGGGCGCTGGTGGGCTTGCTGGAAGCTGCAGAAGAGGCGCCAACTGAACTACGGCTGTGTCGGCATGAGAAAAATGGTCAGCGCCAGCGCTGGCGTAATCTACTACATTGACGCTACTGGTGCAATGTGATGTTGTCGGAAAGTATCAGCTGAAGGTGACCGTCGTGAAGCGGCGGAAGTGCTTTAACCTTGACGTGTAGAGTGACAGCGTGATGCTGTCGAAGCACCGTATATATACCACGATAAACCGGCGTGGCCGTGTTTTATTCTGACAGCCTGGCTAACTAATGGTGCTTTCCGGTAATGGCTAAAGGCATGTCGCAATCTGACGATTGCCTGAAAGTGAGTGGCACGGCCGAACAAAATCGGAAGAAGAAGTACGTGAAACGACTGTATACGAGCTGGTGTGATTCGGGTAAGGCGACGCGTGGCGGTGGAGAAACCTCGGTAATGCGAAGACACGGTAACCAGTCGACCAACAACAACAATGAACCTCATTCGGACCGCTTTGATACGGTGAAGACTCTTGGTCGAATCTCGACCTTTGCAGTTTCGATCCAGAAGTGCTTTATACTATCTGTCTTTGATGAGTACCGCTTTGCTAAGGCTGAACGGACTGATGAAACGAGGAAAGACAATATCGTAACTGCGCTTAGTGGAATTTGTGGAACAAATCGGCTTGCCGAAATGTTTTGACTAAACGAATTGGACCGCGGATTCAGAAGGGCTGTTCTGCAAGGATACAACTACTCGGCATTCTCTGTTGCCCTTAACGACAGAGTGAGGATGATGTATTCTTTGTAATGCCGGAGTCTAACAGTTTGGCACACTTTGACACTACTGTGTATTTGATACCTGTGAGCTCAGGAGCAGTAATTTTGTCAGATATTTGTGATCAGTTCTTCGCGTATGATCAAGTAAACCGCACAGGCTGATCTTTGAATTTTCAGGGTTTATTATTATTTTCTTTTTGCCCTCTCAAATCTTTGTCTGGCTCGATTCGAAACCTGAACCCTGATGGTACGGCACGAATGACATTTCTACTGCCAGCAGACAAAATTTCTCCCAGATATTGATGACAAGTAAATGAATACTTTGAAATGGCGTGTCGATCCCAGTTGCGTCCCACCCTGAACACTCAGCTTTGCTTTTCATGTTTGGCTGCATTTTGGAGCAGCTGGCTAAATCAAATTAAATCTCAACACAGCCGAGTATGTATTTGAAGAATATTCCATATTGAACTTACAGTTTGTTGTGTTATGTGATCTCAACAACTACTGAAATCATTTGGAGGCTGTTGCAAAATCAGGTGCTTTATTGTATTGAATCTAAATGAGAGGGTGTGATTTTGATTAACAAGACTATTGTGTGATAGCGCCATGGGTCCAGCTTTGGCTGAGAACTGGCTGTTAGAGACAAGAAAATTCATGGACGTTTATGTGCCATGTAAACTGAATCAGACAAACAGAGGCCGAAAACAGAAGCAGAGACTCTAAGCTGTCATGGCAGGTGGCTGAGCAGAAGAAAATTATGCTACCAATTTTGCGGGTTTCTTCGAAAAGGTGAGGAGAAGTAGTCGTTGTTTTGGATTTTGAAAGAATGCCATGCTATTCTGCCAAAGCAACTTAGCGCTATATGCTGACGCACTGTTGAACATAAAGCTGCTGATGAAGAGCTGTTATGAAGATCAAGCCCACTGCGCACAGTTATGGAAGGTACTGATAAGACACTTTATGACATGCAGAGAAAATTCTAAGCCTGCGGAGGAAAGGCAGCTTAGTAGCATGATCATTTTATCTTTTGTAGAAATATGAAATACTAAATATCAGTGAAGAATTGCAATACGTCACTTTCAACAACGTCCAATGCAATGTTATCGTACTTTTAAGTTGACGCAATCAAGCTGAAAACTAAAATTTTATAAATAGCTCTGATTCATCCTCGACTAATGATAACGACAGAAAAAGCAAAATAATCGATTCATTGACTCAACGAGAGCTATAAATCAATAACAAAATTGTAAATCATTTGTTTATTTATCTGCAAATAAACCAATGCGAAAACATACAGCTGGCGTAACCAGTTTTAAAAGGTATTGTTAACAACGGAAGCCATAACAGATGCTAAGTCACAACCTAATGTACCACTGGGTGTCAGTAACCTTTTCTCTTGGCACCGGGTGCATCAGCTTGATGACAGCTGTGCTGAATCGTGTGAGAGCGTCAGAGAGGGATAAGCTGGCACTATTTGCGGCGGCGAACAAAAATCTCTGTGTGTTAATGGAGACGAAGAACAAAGCGCATACAAAGAAGATCCTCAATTAAACAAGCATCGTGCTTCAATAGATGCAGTAAGCTTCAACCAGGCTTAAACTGGTAAGCTGGAAACCAGCTATGTTGCCAACAAATCGGCACAGATGACATAAACAAACCTGGCATCCAGTCTTTCCAAGTAAATACTAACGGTAACTCTCATAAACAAAAAGGTAAACGAAAAATCCTTTCGCAAGCCCAAAAAACCAGTTTCATCAGCTGCTACAGTGGAACGTGAAATGCTGGGGCTCAAGGTGATGAGCTGGCGACTGCTCCGTGACCGCAACCCGGGTATTGTGTATATCGGAAGTGGCGTAATGTCGTGATTGCATTGCGTACGCTACCATGGCAAGCCAAGTGACTATATCTTACGTATTGTTTAAGGCAGAATCAGGTGTCTCTCGTGAAGATGGTGACGACGGTTAGCTAACAGCCGGATGAAAATCCAGTGTGACGGAATAATGAGCTCGGAAGATGTTTCCCTTTTCAAGCCTTCACTGCTGAACAATGCACCTGTGATGACCCATTAGATCTGTGAAGGAACATATTTTACTATTTGACTTTCTTCTCCATACGGCACTGAGTGAGTTGCACGTTAGCTGAAGAAAGCAGAATGACCAGCGACTTGACTGCTTATGCTGCGGCGTTGTGCTCTACGCTTTTATATATGATATTGGTTCTGTTTAGTCGAAACGCTCTTCGTAACTCGGTAATGGCTGAGTTCGGGTGACCGCCGAAACTGTGCGTTTGAAGGGCGAAACCGGTGATTTTGAAGATGAATGCGATCCGGCTGGTGATACCGACAAGCTAAATCATTCGTCATCGGCTGCTGCCAAACTCCTTCCCATCACCTTTCATTTCACTTAATTCCCTGAACTTCTCCGATACTAACATCAAGCGCCGGCGAAGCTGTACTGTTGCGCAGCGATTGTGTGCATGGTCACTGGTCGTCAGTGTTCTCGGTGATCATCAGTGGACGGTAAACAGCTATGAATAGGCTCGACCACGTATTAAAAGTGGCCATGTAGTAATTAATTTCACCATGACCAGTCCTATGTCTTTACGTTTTCCGTTAGTATGCTATGAATTCCTTTTTATTCAGCTAAAACATTCACCCACGGTGGATAATCTTGCTGTTCATGTCTCTGAAAAACGATTGATAACCTACGCTCGATATAACGTTTGTCGACAGCTGAAAGAAGCACAAACATTATATTTTCACAGTTATTCTGCTTACTGCTACTGCACGAAGAGGCTACGAACGCAAGATGTGCGAAAGTAATCGTGGCAGTGTAAACAAACTCTCATGACTTTCCCTACTTGATTATAAGCACGATTCGTATGCGGTGCTGACCGCGAACAGAGATGATGGCAGCTCAACAGCGTTTCCCACAAACAAACAAAGCTTTGGAGAAAGCTAAATGATAGTATCTTAAACTTTCATGCCAACCCCAATTAGATGAGGAGAAAATGCTGTTTATCCTACAGGACTTCTTTGAGAAAGAAGTCTCAATTAACAATTTTGGCTGCTGCACTGATGTTTGAGATGATCTGATTTTATCTCTTTACTGCGTATGTAACATTTATTCGGCAGAGATGATATACCATTAGTACGATGTCAGCAGAAGACAGTGTTCCTTGCCTGACCTTTGACATTCGGCATGACAAACTGGAGAAACCCTCTTTCTTTTGAAAAATGAAGGAGATATAATGTATTTGCCTGCGTTATTATGCTGTCTGAAGTCCTATCTGAGCACCCAGGCATGTTTGGCCTGAAACTGCTCGTATCTTAAGAGCACGAAGTGAAGATAATATCAAATTGAGAAGGCTATGACATGTTCTGAGTGAAGGCTGAGCATTATTGCTAATCTAAGCCTGTTTGCATTCATTAACTACCTGCTCATTTTAGTTTTATTTACTGCTAATCTTGAGGCTTGCTGCGCCATGCGCAGAGTCTTTCTGGCACTGCTTTCCTAACATGCTCTCGTATTTTAATTGACAACTGTTTCCATTGGCGTATGGTATCGCTGGTGCTGACCCAGACCCTGTACTTTTGTGTGCTAATGTGCGATGACAGTGCAGGCTATTGTCTACAACTTTGCCATTTTACGAGCAACGATGACCATATCTGGCTCGTTGGCTGCTAACAGTGATTTTTATCTTCATTTACCCGCTCATTTTCTATATACATTGAGAGGAACGTGTGATCTCAAGAAGTAAGTAATCGGAAGCAGTAATTTGAGACAGGTAAGAGCAAATTTGAATTTTCTTGCATGTGCTGTGGCATCGATCTAATCCTACTGGCTGACACCTGTATACTATTTGTATCACTGAAACTGACCATCTTCACCATTCTTCATTATTGACATTGACAAATCTTTTATTGAGTTTATCACAGAGAGAGAGAGAGATCGTCAGAAGACGGTGTTACAGTGGTGCACAGGTAATGACAAGTAATCACTTGTCATTGCTTCCTTTTCATAACTGATCATGCATAATACACTGACAGTGCTGTATCCACCGCTATTGAAATCTGTTTAAATGTATGAAATCATGGTTTCTATAGAACATGTGATGCATCCCATTGTGGTGATGTCATTGATGTTATTTTAACGAATGCTTTTAGGTTGTATCGCCTAGGAAGACTATCATGCATTCATCACTGCTAGCTATATTCATTACTGATCTTTCGGTCTCACAAATGTTTTGAAAATATGATCGGTATTTAAATATTATTCATCCCTTTATTGGCGTGATGAAAAAATAATTCATTTATGGAGATGTATTTATCGTGCATTTTCCTTTTCATATCAATTTGCTGACTTATTTCAATAAATGAACTATAATCCTCCACACCGTCGTGCATTTGCCCGGTGGACAAAACATTGCCATGTCAAAATGGAGAATCACATGAGACTCGAGAAGAGCTTCGTGGCTCTGGTAAGAAAGTGTTGCGAATCCTCGAAGTCTTTCCCTCGAATATGACGTCCTGATTCTCCATTTTTGACGCGGCAACAGACACTGCCAGTCGGGCATACACAACGGTAATGGACCGTCACCCCATCATACTGTAGCTATGAAAGCCACTGGAAATGAAAGTCTCTACACAATAATAACAAAAGCAAATACTAACCTGTTATTCTGTCAAATAACATCAGTATTCAGGCTCCCACCCATAAATCAACAAAGAAAAATATACTATTCCTGATTTATTTGGCCTTTTCCAATAAAATCAGCTATTTCATCACATAACAACTTTCAAATAAGAAAACCTTTCAGCCAAATAACATCAATATTTAATCCGACCCTCAAGCTTCAACAACTGAAACAAAATTCTGTCTGACACTAAACCCGCTGTCATCTCTACGACAAAAACAACAACGCTATTTTAATTTGTTGTTTTCCAATAATATCGCTTATTTGATCATCTGTAACTCAGCCTTTCATTAATGCTTTTGGCATAGAACCGACGACATTCCGTTGAAGGCGGTGTGTGCTGCGCTGGGCATATGCTTACAGTGCTGACTCTTTGGCCAACTATCTGAACCGTGACCTTACCGAATTTTCAATGATTCGCTATCTCATTGTCGGCTTAATCAGAATTCTGGTAACAACGAGGCCCGCGATATAACCCACCCACGACTTTGGTGGCCAACTCGATCTACGCAACCTTTAACAGTTTGAGGGCTGAAACAGCCGCCAGTTACTTGCAGTCATAATAGCATTCGGATGCCGATGTCAAACGTTCATCAAACGCTTACGACTCTGCAAACTACCGGGCTCAAAAGCCATCCGCCCCGCGCAACGTAGCACTCTTTCGTGATGTTTTGTTAGCGCTGCTCTTGGTTGGGCGTCAACGAATCACTGCTGCTCACTGACGGCCGTCGATTGAATAACATTTGCTTAACGCTTTGAACTACGGTGCGGAAATTTGGCGATGTTCTGACGTGCTTTCAGCTCTTCTGTGTGCTGGGACAGGCGTGCTACCGGCGCTTGAGTGGCGTCATGGTTGTGAAGTGGACTGCGGATAGTCCAGATCGATGTTCCTGTTGAGGAGCACGACAAGGACTATACGGCGCTATGACATTCTTGCTGAGCATACCAGCAGGCTTTGTCCCGCTAATGAATTTTGATTTGCGTGACGACTGTGCGGCAACTTTTGACGAACGATGGCATCCTAAAGCAACAATTCTTGCTGATCGGTGGTTTGCGATTGAAGTATACTGCTCTGCCATGTTCTCTGAAAACAAATAAATGTGAATAAACGAAGTACTGTGCCCATAATCATATCATTTGTTCTGTTATGAAGTAGGTATTGACCGGATGAAATACTGAAGGCGTTTATTTCGGGTTTCGAACCTGTTTGTGCTGTAATATGAGTGGCAACTGAGAATAGCGATGGGCGACGTATTTCCTTTTCATGCTCTGATCATTGTAAGCGATGGATCGCACAACAACCGGCAGTTCGAAAGTAGCGATGGCGTGCTGCTGGCTCGGTATCATCGCTTAAAAACACGTCGAGACGAAAGCAATATTCGAAAATGAAAAAACGTATCGTAGCTGACATTCTATGAACGGTTAATTTTCACTCGGCTGCGTGCAGTGGCTTGCTATATGAGCCATGCGGCGCATTCTGTGAAACAGGCTATTTCTAATGAATTGATTCTTTCACTTTCACCGATGATGTTTTTGACTGTTCACGCTGAATCAGAGCGATCTGACACATTCACTCCTGAACAAATATACCAGTTTTACTATCTTATCTCTGCTATATATATATATACTACTATATATATATATATATATATATATATATATATATATATATATATTTCTTACAAATAAATCATTCTTTACAGATATACTACTACTACTAAAAGTTACAACTTAACTCTCCTCCTCATCATATCCTCATATCTGCTCTACTGCTCTACTCTCTGATGAACTGCTACTACTACAGTCTTGAAAGTTACAATAACAAAGGAGAAGGTCAAACATCACAAATGTCTTAGTAAGTAATAGGTTTATGGTATAACGAGTTTGCAGACGATGCCATATTAAGCGTGCGGCAAGCTGATCTGAACCAGCGTTCGTATGTTGTGTGTATGTGATTATGTACTGTTTGGCTGCCCGCCTCTGCTACGTCGGCTATAGTCATCAGCTCTGTAACGATGCTCGGCCATTTTCATGCGAAATTGACAAATATCATGGTATTGTACGTATTCTTACTACCATTTCAACTGGGAGGCGCTCTGGACTAAACACGGTATTTTGGCGACTATTGCCATCATGTACTGCTGAAGTATGATCGAAGAACGACTATGCTAAGATCATGTGAAAACAAATGAATTCTCGTTGTCATTAAAAATGCTGCTGATAAGCTGGCTGCAAAATCAAATATAAATCAACAAAATCTCTGTGATGTTCAAATAACAGGAAACCAATAAAAATAAAACACCGAACAGAAGACGACATGAAGCTGAACTGAATGAAAGATCTAAACAAAACGTTACTGAAATTGAAAATTTCAAAATAAAAAGAAGTAATTCAGAAAAGTCATTTCATGTTGAGTAATGAAATATCTAATATCTCCCATACAGAAAATATGAAAAATTCAAAATAAAATGATATGTTAAACCACTAGACATGCAGCTATCAAAAGATGAGAAAATAGCAAACCGAAAACAGAAGTATTTGCTATAATAAGAACTTGAAAGCTTGGCACAGAACGTGATGAAACTGAATGACACTTGCACGCAAAGGCTGTGCTGGAGCCAACAGAACGGGGCTTTAGATATATATGCTGTATTATAATGAAAAATTGAGTTTGCTATTGACAACAATAAACAACTTATTTGGTGATCTGCCACTAGCAACGAAGTGATACTTATTACAGTTTGCTGTCACTTATGGCTTGAAGTATTTTTACGAATGCCTGGAAAGTCAGTAGCTCTTCAAATATTACAGACTTATTCTTTTGTTTTAAGTTGTTTATACTGAAACCACTGGAAAACAGTAAATGCTCAACTAACAGGCACACTCGAAAAGCAAATACGACTCCCCACCACTAGAATGCAACTGTATTATCACAATTCTCTGACTTGCTGAAGACCATACTGAAGAAGAATTAAACTGGTGGGATTTGAACAAAACAAACACTTCAGTGCTGTCTTTAACGGTGCTATGATACCATGTTACATGTTTGACAGGCATGTATTTTACGTGGAAGATATACAATATCCCAAAGCAAAGCTGTCATTCGTATTACTCAGGTTAAAGTTCCTGCGATAATGTCGCAAAGAGAATTGTGATGTATTTTTGAGTACATTTCCAGCAATGGTGTTCCATGAAGCGTCACTGTAACACATGTTGTACTAGTAAATCTTACTATTGAGCAAAACAACGCTGCTATGGATGTTTACGCCATATATTATTCGGCAATAAATAAAAACATGCGAGACAAATCATTAATAAGCATAATAAATGAATGAATGAGCTTTAAATCTATAGGCTTTAAATTTTCCTTGAAGCAAGAATTCGAACGTCATGTTTATAAAAACAAAAGTGGAAAAATGACGAAAATATATTAAAATAAAGAAACTGCCTGGCTATATCGAAGCCAATAGGTAACGAAATTTTGAGGATTGTATTTGATACTTTCACTTGAACTGGAAAGTATGGCACCTAAGTGGCTCTGAAATGTAAGGCATTGTACATTAAAAAACAATCCAAACTACTTTGGGAAGCTGTGTACTGTGCTAACGTTTTATATATAACGGCAGTGCTACCTGCTGGTGGCGTATGCTGGCTGACGTCGAACCAACGTGAAGCGTGGGCGGTTCGCAATGACCTTGGGATGAAGACATTTCGGGCGCTCGTCGCCAACATCGAAACCTTCGGTCGGCTTTCGAATATCGCCAATCCGTCGAAAGCTTCTTCGAGATGCTACTACGCCGAAACGCTCGGGTCATCGCGGCATAAATCAGAAGGCGCTTTCGATCATCACCAGCTTTTCATCAAGCCTTCGGATGTCGCCGGCGTCATCAGAGCTTTCGGTCACCAGCTCAGAAGCTTTTCGAATCATCTGTGAAACCTTTCAGACGCCGTCGGGCCTTCCGGGTCGTGCCGGCGTCATCCATGTGCGGGCGACCGTCGGGAACTTTTCGAATCATCACTGGCGCCGTCCCTTCCGAATGACCTTCAGTCATCTGGCATATGCAACAACATATCGAAAACTCAAGATCATCATAACGCATCAGCACCCAGCGCCATCCAGCCTTCAGATCATCTGGCGTCAGAAGCGTGCTGCATCACCAACGCCGTCCGGAAAAACACTTCGAATCATCACCAACGCCATCGAAGCGCATCACCAACGCCGTCGAAGCCTTCGGGTCATCACCAACACCATCCAACCTCGAATCATCACCAACGCCGTCAGAGCCTTCGAGATAAATACGCCAACATATCGAAGCCGAATCATCGCCAACGCCATCCGAAGCGCTCGAGAACTGCTCTGTTGGTAACTGACAAATGCTGCTTACAGCCGGCTGACGAGGCGGGGTCGCCAGCAGCCAGAGTTTTATGATCGCTTGCTGTGCTCCGAATTTATTTCTGATGAGTGACTAATATATTCTTGTCTCCCAAAACTGAAAGGATCCCAGCCATATAGCTGGTACGGACGGTTTCTTTTAACTGAAACCAATTTATGCAAACCGTTTGTGACTCTTTCAACAACATAACACATTGAAAAAATAAAGCACGCTCCCTTTCTATTGGTCTGTTCTGTGATTCTAAGTGGATTATCTAACCAGAAGACTACACAAGTTTATTTGAAGGCTCATTATAACTATCTTTTTGACATTGAAAAATGTTGTGGAAGACATGCAATATTAAAAGTTATAAAGTATGATTACGGAACTATCAAGCTTTTGAGCAAAACACTATTCAAGTGAGTGATGATGTGTATTTAATTGCATTTCCCGCCCAATAATTGATTAACGAAGTGTCATAGTAACAACTATACTGCTATCAAATGATGCATCGGCTAAGCAGCTTACATCATATGTTATTCGCTCTCTTAAAACATGCGAGAATGATCATTAACAAAACACTGATAAATAGATGAATGATCCTCATCGGCTGGCACAAGTTAATCCATACAAGCATACTCGTCGTGTGTTTTAAAAATAAAGTGAAAAGAACAATGATGAAACCAACCAGCCAAACGGCAAGTTTAAGTTAATATTTGATGCTCGCACGAGGCTGGAAAACCCACATATTATACGTGAAAATCTAAATGAAAAGTATTAAATCTGATTGAAACTATCAGGCTACTGTGAGCTCATGAACATGCCCTACTGTTGTAGATGACGCTGTCTGCCTCATTGACTATTGGAAGCAGCTCGCCTGAAACCGTCGAACACCGTACTGGCGTTAGACTTCGGTTCTGTGAAGACTTACAGAACGTTCGGGAGGCCTTTAGATCAAATGCCGGCCTTATCTTTGAAGTGGAATCAGATGAACCATGTCTCATGAAAGTTTAGCCGGCTGTGAAGTGCCAGAAAGTGAACGAAGTGTTCTTCGGCAAGTATTTCGATGGATGTGACCATCGTTTAATCTTCCTGCCTTCCCTTTTTAAACTTGAAGACCGTTCGAAATAGATGCAATCCAACGATAAAATTATCTCCTCCTTGAACACAATGAATGAAACCAATTACACACGCAAATATTTTTTAAAATTTACTCATATACCCAGACACCATGAGAACGACATACAATAAGAGGCGCAGCAAACAGAAGATTCCGATGCATAATATACGAACGGATCTAAATCGAAATGCGAGTGAATATCTGCTCGAACACTTCCCTACGATAATGCGCAACAACATCAACCGCCAAAAATGATTGAAAGCAAATGTATATTGTGTGATTTAACGTATAACATCATGCTGATCAGTTACAAACAAAAAACAACATTGTACAACAAACTATAAAGTATTACTCTATAATTACTATATTAATGGGAAAAATAAACTGTTGAATTCCCTGCCTGTAGGCTGTCGAAATGAGCGATAAAGCAGCTGTGGTCGGCCCCTTGACTGCGATCTGCTGTATCCCGGTCAACTGGTGAGGGCCTCGAAGCCAGAAGATTTGGCACCACCTCCCGGAAGTTGGCACGCGCCAGCTAGATGTGCGGCATTTCGTCTGGCATTTTTATCGATGTTGGCTTTTTGTCAGTATGTGTTTAATTTTACGTAAATTGATTTTGTTTTGAATAAGCCACTTTGGCAGTAATTATTCTTTTGGAACGTAATGACCCTGTTTCCTCCTCCCCGACATTTCTGACTTGTTTAGTTTTAATTACAATGAGCTTGTTTTATTTTCACGTGTGGTTTTGGCTTCTCGTCCGGAGCTGGATTCGGCGCTGTTTCTCGAGGACGGGGGGAGCTGTTTTTCTGGACCTTTGACATTGTGTAGGCCTGCCTTATGATTGGACTATCTCTGGATTACAATACCTACCTTTCTTCAGCTGCTGCTTCTGTCCTCCTTTGGGAGATTGATTTATCCATCAGGCTACGCCCCTTGGTTCAGTGAAAACCAAAGGGGACCTCTCTGCCATCTGGTAGGTGTGATTTCCTGTTGGACGGCCGTGTCCATGGATTGTCTTGCGACAATAAAGTGATACTTCGTCAGGCTACGCCTTTGGACCAGCGATTTGTGCCTTGGGGACCTTCTCTTATGGTATGGTCCTAGGAAATTATAGATTATTCTCCTCGACCCGTGATTTGTGGCTGTGGTGGCCACTTCCACCGTTTAGAGCTCACTTAAGGGGAAGCAGTTAATATTTTTTTGGTTTAGCGTGTAATAAGTTAGGCTATTCTGTCTTTTCGACATCCTATTACTTTCAGGGCCCTCTCTTTAAAAGTGTAATTGCATAGTCTATCTTAATTTGGTGTAAGTGTGTTTGTTATTCGATTTTTCAGTGTGTGGTTGATTTTGTGTTTTATTTATTGTATTTTGTAAGAGGCTCAGTGGTCATTTCTTTCTAAGAAGTTTGTATTAAATATTAAGGTTTTATTTTCAGCTTTTACTTATCCTCCTTGATTCCATTTCTGTACACTCTTTTGCGGCCATTCCACCTATTGTGGACTTGGTCGTTTGTGACTTTGTTTGTATTTTAAGAGACTTGTGTGTTTGATGGGCGTGGGCCCATAACATTTGGCGACCTTGCCAGGATGTGTCAGATCCTGTAGTCACTTGAGTGTATAGAATGGATTCTTGGGGTGTTTGCAGCATAGTAATACCTTCTCATATATATATATATATATATATATATATATATATATATATATATATATATATATATATATATACATATATATATATATATATATATATATATATATATATATATATATATATATATATATATATATATAATATAATGAAAATGAAACAGCCGATGATAAATGGAAAATTACAAAATAAAAACAAAAGCCCAATGTAAAGAAAAAAAAAGAAACCTCTACTGAGATAGTAACTAACATAAAAATTCTTTAAATGGACAAGAATAAGTTCTTGAAGCCTGGAGTCAAATCACCAGTCAATGATAATGTATATAAAAAATGAAATAGTCTACTCTTCCTTTTAAGGAAATTCCCATTTTCCGTGAAAGTCAAATCGAGCGCAAAAGAAGACGACTGGGTTCTGGAGAAAGAACATGACCTTATTTCAAATATGACCTTTGCAATGGAGAGACCCTCTTCTTCTTCACGCAGCTTCTTGTCGATTTGTAAAGACTGGAATAAGATTTATGGAGGAAAGGAAAATGTGTCTCTTTGGCCAAAGTTTTCATCCTGTGTTCGATGGAATTTCTTATTATCAAAGCTGACGCGTTTTGGGTTATATATTAGTTTTTATATCTTTTATATCAGTTTATATACAGTATATTTGATATCTTTTTATATCTAATAATGCAGCGCTTTTGTTCATCGTAACAAATTTGCGATTTAAAAACACAGAAATTGAAAATTAATGTAATATGACACATGGCTTTTCAATGCAATTCAAATAATCAAAAATATATTCATAAAAATGTCTACACATGAAAACACTGATATATACGTCTATATATACAGGCTATATATATATATATATATATATATATATATATATATATATATATATATATATATATATAGCCTGTATATATAGATGTATATATCAGTGTTTTCATGTAGGTATTTTATTAATATATTTTTGATTATTTGAATTATTGAAAAGCCAATGTCATATTACATTAATTTTCAATTTCTGTGTTTTTAAATCGCAAATTTGTTACGATATAAATATATATATATATATATATATATATATATATATATATATATATATATATATATATATATATATATATATATATATAGCCTGTATATATAGACGTATATATCAGTGTTTTTTCGTGTAGACATTTTTATGAATATATTTTTGATTATTTGAATTGCATTGAAAAGCCATGTGTCATATTACATTAATTTTCAATTTCTGTGTTTTTAAATCGCAAATTTATTCTGATGAACAAAAGCGCTGCATTATTAGATATAAAAGATATCAAATATACTGTATATAAACTGATATAAAAGATATAAAAACTAATATATAACCCAAAACGCGTCAGCTTTGATAATAAATTCCATCGAACACAGGATGAAAACTTTGGCCAAAGAGACACATTTTCCCTTTCCTCCATAAATCCTATTCCGAGTCTTTTACAAATCGACAAGAAGCTGCGTAAAGAAGAAGAGGGTCTCTCCATTGCAAAGGTCATATTTTGAAATAAGGTCATGTTCTTTCTCCAGAACCCAGTCGTCTTCTTTTTGCGCTCGATTTGACTTTCACGGAAATGGGAATTTCCTTAAAAGGAAGAGTAGACTATTTCATTTTTATATACATTATCATTGACTGGTGATTTGACTCAGGCTTCAAGAACTTATTCTTGTCCATTTAAAGAATTTTTATGTTAGTTACTATCTCAGTAGAGGTTTCTTTTTATTTTCTTTACATTGGGATTTTGTTTTTATTTTGTGTAATTTTCCCATTTATCATCGGCTGTTTCATTTTTTCATTATATATATATATATATATATATATATATATATATATATATATATATATATATATATATATATATATATATATATATATGAGAGAAGGTATTACTATGCTGCAAACACCCCAAGAATCCACTCTATACACTCAAGTGACTACAGGATCCGACACATCCTGGCAAGGTCGCCAAATTTTCTTTTGAAGATCAGTTTGAGGCAGTTCTTTGGTATTTAAAGTATGAGAACAATCCATTTTTTTTTAAATGTAGATCAGGATTTCCTTCGTGTCTACAAAGGAATTTTGACTCTGGCTACCATGAGTTTTTTTTTTAACCTAAGGCATATTTTGGTATCTTTGATGACTTCAGTTTTTATTTCTTATATACTTTGTTTTTTTTATTTATTTGTTACTATAACAAAATCTAGCTTGGTTCAGGTGTTACTAATCACACAGAGGTGAACTGTTGTGAAGAGAGAAATAAACCAGACACTCAAAGAAGGGCCTTCTATAAAGTAGGTCAAAAGATAAAATGATTGCATTATTCTGCGGGAACTGTTGGGTCCCCACCCTTCTCTCTCTCTCTCTCTCTCTCTCTCTCTCTCTCTCTCTCTCTTTGAATTTACAGCTCTCTCTCTCTCTCTCTCTCTCTCTCTCTCTCTCTCTCTCTTAGAATTTTACAGCTTTAGAAATGGCTTTTAAGACAGCCTTCACTTGTACAACTGCTATACCCTCATAGAAGTCCTCTGTATTACCAACCAGATATATAGGCTATATATATATATATATATATATATATATATATATATATATATATATATATATAATATATGTATATATATATATATATATATATATATATATATATATATATATTATATATATATATATAATATATATATATATATATATATATATATATATATATATATATATATATATATATATAGCCTATATATCTAGTTGGTAATACAGAGGAACTTATGAGGGTATAGCAGTTGTATTGCAGTGAAGCAATTGTCTTAAAGCCATTTCTAAAGCTGTAAATTCTAAGAGAGAGAGAGAGAGAGAGAGAGAAGAGAAGAGAGAGAGAGAGAGCTGTAAATTCTAAGAGAGAGAGAGAGAGAGAAGAGAGAGAGAGAGAGAGAGAGAGAGAGAGAGAGAGAGAGAGAGAGAGAAGGGTGGGGACCCAACAGTTCCCGCAGAATAATGCAATCATTTTATCTTTTGACCTACTTTATAGAAGGCCCTTCTTTGAGTGTCTGGTTTGATTTTCTCTCTTCACAACAGTTCACCTCTGTGTGATTAGTAACACCTGAACAAGCTAGATTTTGTTATAGTAACAAATAAATAAAAAAAAAAAACAAAGTATATAAAAAATAAAAACTGAAGTCATCAAAGATACCAAAATATGCCTTAGGTTAAAAAAAAAAACTCATGGTAGCCAGAGTCAAAATTCCTTTGTAGACACGAAGGAAATCCTGATCTACATTTAAAAAAAAAATGGATTGTTCTCATACTTTAAATACCAAAGAACTGCCTCAAACTGATCTTCAAAAGAAAATCCACAAATCTGAAGACGAGAGTCGCCTATATTTCACAGAACAGCTTCAAGACATCACGTCCCCTCTTTAGTGTGGAGAACTTTCAGCACCGAAGATGAGACGTGATGTCTCTGAAAATCTCTGAATTTGTGGTTATTCACATTCATTACAGTGAAAGACTGGGCTTATGTACGAATGAAAATATTGGAACTTAATAAAATATACAACAAAGAAACTGTCACCGAGATATGCAGGTATTAAACAGCTAATTTATCAAGGAATTTCCCCATAATCATCCTGTCTACCATGCCACTGGATAGTGAAAAAAAAAATTAGGAGGAATTAAGAAATGGAAAAAATGAAAAATAGAAAATGGGGACAGTAAGACTATACCTGTGTTCGCTCTCATTACAAGGAACTTTTCCCACTTGGATGGCACAAAGACCACTATGCAGACCTTGGGACGGGAGTTTCTTTGTGCAGTCACCACACACCCCAAGACAAGTAGGCTAGCTGTTATTTAAAAAGAAATTATGATACTTGAAAAGAATCTAGTTGTCAAAAATAGATTCACCTGTCCCACTATAAACCCCGCAAGACCTAATTAAAAAGGGACGATGTTATGGAACATGAATAACCCAAAAGTAGTATTTATTGTATTTAATTGATGAAGTAAACTATAGAAAATCAATTACTTTTGTGAAAAAAAACTAAAAATCAATTATCTCATGCTAAATAAAACCAAAAATTCAGTGGATTAACAGCACGTAGTATGTAACATATTTAGACATAAAATGTACTGTATGAAAACAATTACGAAATAATATCAATGAAAAATGGGCAACACAGAATGACAACGGAACAGTGAAGATTGAATTAAGACTAATCCACTTATTTATTCAAATATACCGGTATATCAAAATAGCAAGTCAATATCACAATAACAAATGTTACTAATACTTTTCCTGTTATTCATATGTTTCAGAATAAACAAAATATACCCATCTGCACGATTTACATCGCCATCAAATTTCCATGTATAAATTTCAGTCGATACCAGCAATATAGATTTGGCAAACGCATATTTATCCAGTAATTCATGTGTCCACACGAAGGCTCGACTCTTCATGAAGCATTCGCTTGCATGTCATTGTTTGGGCATCGAAACTGACCCTGGCCTCTTCATTTCCATTTCATCAATGGTAAACACCGGTTTCACTTCTACTATATTGACGCTTCGCCTCTCTTATTTGCGGTCCAGTGTGGGCGGAATTTTAATCTACTTTTTAAAAAGCTTTGTTTTACTACTTTATGAATCAGAAAAGTTAAGTTATTGATTTCAGCAGAGTCAAACTCTAGTTCCAGGTAGAGTATAATACTTTGACACTTGTGAATGAATCTTGCGTGGAACAGAAACCGCTCGAGGGTCAGAGACAAACGAAAAGGAATCATATTCTTAGTGCAGAACCAAAGAGACAAATTGCGCCAAGGCTCATTTTAAATATCATAAAGGGATACCATCATACAACAGGTCCAGACTCACTTGAACATATTTCTGAAGGAAGCTTCAACATGAAACGATAAAGGCGAGTCCGCGTCTCTGAATTGTGAAACATGACTCGAAATGTCAGAAAACTGCCTTTTTGTGAGTAATAATCGACCCTTAGAGTCGAAAAATATATATACAGGAAAGTTGCTATTTTAAATGAAATAGGAACACCAATAATGACTGTACAGAACCACAGGATCACAAAACAGAATATACTGTATATGATGATGACATTGTAGTAAAACAACTCTAAACGAAAAAGGAGCAACAAATACCTCTTAAAGAAAGAGAACAGGAATAAAATGGAAATGAGGAAGTATTTCTAATTTCTGTCAGAGTAAAAGTCAAAAACAAGAAAGTATTTTTAGGAAAGGTCAGGAAATTATGACGCCATAAAGATGTATATTTAAACTACTGAATATAACAACAACAACAACAACAACAACAAAAAACTGAGATATATACATAAAGAGAGGTCTTCTGACACAAAAGACGAAGTAATTCTCTACTTACAGAACTCTCAAATACGGTGCAGCACTGGGCTCGGTTTTGCAAGTTAGTGCCGCTGACTAGTCGACCCAGCGGGGATTACGAAGAGGGCGTGGGACTAGCAACCTCATTGCTAGAAGCTTTTCCCCCATTGGGAAGGGACGGAAGGTCACAACAGACTTCTGTATTTTTTTTCCGCAAGGCTGCTAGCTCCATGCTATTCATCTTGACACCAGAAGACACTGGCACCCGATTACAACTGGGTGGACTGATGGGCGGCAGGCTTGGAGGGAACCAAAGGCCTACCGTGCGTGAGACAAGTACTGTGCTATACACCTACAGTGTTCACTTTGGCAAACTGCAACTTCCAAAGATAGACGGTACAGCTGACATATTCCATCGAATATCTCTCTCTCTCTCTCTCTTATTTCACTTTCTAGGCTAGAACAATTTCAAGAGTGTAAATAATAATGGTGAGGAAATTATGAGGAGGAGGGGATAATGAGGAGAGTAGACAGAGAAAGGACTAAAAAGGAGAGTCAAAGTATTAATTCTAATAGTTGATCATAAAATAGGAATCTTAGCAAAAAAATAGCAGAAGGGGGAAAGGGAAATAACCAGGTTTGAGAGAATGGAAAAATCTAAAACGTTGCCTTTGAAGTATACTATTTTTTTTTTTTTTTTTACAGGAGGAGAGTGAGAAAACGATTGTAAAAAATAAGGAAGAAAAATGGGACGGATAAAGTAGAGGAGAATTTTTAGAAAGGGAGATTTATCACCACTTCCTTTCAGCATGATAGGAATGACTTGAGTTTATTCATTTATTTAAAAATACAATTCTTTAAGTTCACCTATTACGAAAGAATGTAACCTCATGTGGTATGAAAAAGATGAATAAAATATGGTACATATATAGGCTATATATATATATATATATATATATATATATATATATATATATATATATATATATATATATATATATATATATATATATATATATATATATATATATATACAGTATGGGGGTGACGTTTTCCATGACGATTTTCTTCATGGAGCTCTCGTCCTCACGGTACTGGGGATGCATCCAGGCCTTATAATATATCTTGATGTCATCTTGGGGCAGGTTGTGTGCTTTCACCGTTGTACCATTTTTCCCAGCCAGTTCGAATTTCTTTGTTGACGAGTTTGTTGGTGAAACCATTGTTCACCAACATTTGTGCAGCACGTTGAATTCCTTGTTGGTGTCCTGCCAGGTGGGGCAGTGGGAGGGCTTTTGTATTTGAAGGTCCTGACTGTCGTGTTCTTAAACCTAGCAGGGCACTGCTTTATCCCCGTTCAAGCAAAGTCCCAAATTGGTGGATTCTGTGTAGACTGATGTCTTCAAGTTCCGTTCCGTCTTTGTGACCATAACGTCTAGGAAGGGGAGCCGGTCGTCTGTGCTGAACTCGACAGTGTAGTTCAACACACTACATTGTTGGAAGGTCAGACGAAGGGGCTTCAACCTCCTCCTCATTGTCTGCTTGAACGAAGACGTCGTCGATATATCGGGCATATTTCTTCGGCCGCTGGATTCTCTCGAAGACACGTTCTACGGTGCCCATGTAAAAATTTGCAAAGAGGACGCCCAAAAAAAAAAATGGTAGAGCGGTGAGAGCACACAACCTGCCCCCCAAGATGACATCAAGATTATAAGGCCCGGATGCATCCCCAGTACCGTGAGGACGAGAGCTCCATGAAGAAAATCGTCATGGAAAACGTCACCCCGACCGAAGACAGTAAGAAAATAAATCTTGTAATTTATTATAAGAACCGCCGCACCCGTGATCTTGTGACCCCTCCGCCAGCAAGAGAACCCTCAAGCAGAAGAACGTGGTCTACCAATTTGTATGTCCTGTCCGAGGATGCCCCAGCGCTTATACTGGAATGACCACGATGCGTCTGTCAAAAGGATCTCCTGCCATGCCCAGGAGGGTGCCATCATGAACCACGCCCGTGCTACCCACAAATTTCCATCTCCCGCGACAGTATTATACAAAATATAAGTATAATCGGGAGAGCCGCCGACCCTCGACGTCTGCGCCTGCTAGAGGCGCTCCTCATTGCCGAGAGAAAACCAACAATGAATACGACGCAGGAGGCATCGCTCCTACCCACGAATTTAAGAAGAATAATGCAGAACACCCACCAAATCCAACGAATACCTGAAAACGACAACCCTGAGAATGGAGATGCCCCTGATGAGCGAGGCGCCCTTCGAGACAATCCCCCGACTACGACAGAAAGAGTAGATAATGACATCATTCATCCTCAGCCCAATAGCAGCCAAACTACCGATGATGTCAGCCGGCATGACATCACGCAACGGCAGGCCAATGGGAACGCTGGAATGAATGACATTCCCAGGTTGCGAAGATCTGTCAGGATCGAGCTTCGCCGCAGAAATTTGGCTTGAAGTTCGCCGACTGCAACCAATCAGAATTCGCCGTCCATGACCCCCCGCTGAAGCCCGTGTATAAGTTCAGAAGGACCTATGCAATCTGCCAGTCCTCTACTAGCTCCCGCTGGAGAATGACAGAAGAGTCTGTCGAAACGTCGCGGCAACAATTGTATAGAACTAACTGTATAGAATATATAAAGAAGCAGAATCCAGGTTTTGACTTTTCCCCCATGAAATGACAAATATAGGCGAGCTGTTAGCACGCACCTCCACTGAAGAGAAGTCCACAATAAGGAAAATAGAAAAAGTCTTCTACAAAATAAATGCAGCTGAAGCAGCAATAATATTCAATAGAACCTATTATTATTATTATTATTATTATTATTATCATTATTATTAATAATAGGAGGAGGAGGAGGAGGAGGAGGAGGAGGAGGAGGAGGAGGCGGCTTGGGACAAAGAATTGCCTCTACATTTGAAGCAGAACAAAGGTCAGGAATTATTGAGGAAGGCCTTGGCGTTATGACCCCATGAGTGTCCACTAACACAAATCTACGACTCTTCATTGAAAAACGTAGGCTAAGCGCGTAGGAGCTCGATTAAAACACGCACACACATAGCCTACACCCAGTCATTCGTTACAGACACAATATTTCTTTTCATTATTAAACCATTTTCTCGGAAATCCCCAACAAAATCGTCATGGATAATGATGCATGGTGAGAATATTTATCGTTGCTGCAGTAAAGTTAAATTCCAAAGCTTAATGTACGTCCTTTATCAGAAATGGCACCATATCTCAATGTTGAAAATGCAATAATTCGGTCATTTTTTTCTTCCAGTTTTAAACCAAATAGTTAAGTTCAGAAGGCACTCGACATTTCCGAAACGAGGCTGCAGTATGTGTCCATGACACCAACACTGCTGCTAGGAACTATGATTGCATATGTGTTATTTTTTGTGACAAAAAAAGATTTTTTTTTTTTATATGTTCATGGTTGTTTGTATGGCTGGCAATTCCATATCGCAATACGGAAATATGACCTTTTATCACAGGCTGCTCGTCCCAGTTCCGTCAATATCGAAATTATCAAGTGGCAGCATTACCATCATTCTGTCCGTATGTCTTCCTGTCCATTCATTCCTTTCATTGCCTTTCTTGTTTTCATAAAATATCATTACTTCAATCAGTAGTTTCTCCTTCTGCCTTCCTCATTAGATCGTTTTATTAAAATCTTGCCTCTCCTCCCTCTACGCGCACAATCAAATGTGAATCTCAATTTCCCCTCTTTTCTTCATCATCTGCAACAACATCTGATAATAATTCAGCGTCTCTTCTCTTATTCATACACGATGTTTTTATCATTCCGTGGTCTCTGATCCTCTCTTCCTCTGTACACAGATTTACTGCCTCATGTTGCTCAATAAATTAAAATTCATCCACATTCGTCGTTCTCGTTAAAGAAAAAATATTAAAATAAAATTCATCCACATTCTCCCTTCTCAGTCAAGAGACAAATATATTATTAAATCAATAAGTTGCTGAATCCTCGACCTTTTATCGGCATTCCGTGGCAAAAGGACAGAATAATGATTTCCCTTTTCCCATTTCTTTCGCGACGGGATCCTTCCCTCCTCTCGCAAGACATCCTTCGATCCTTCAAGGCAAGATGGCTCTCGAATTTTACCACTTCCATTCATCGCAATTATCTCCTCCTCCCTCTCCCACAAAAGATGATTGATGCCAGAAGCTGAGGTTCTTTCAAATTCTTTTTTCGATTCAGAGTTGTCTCTTTGATGCGCCTTTTCCATGACGCTTTTGGCAAGTCGTTTTCTTTATTTCCGTCCAGTGGAGAAAAAATTATAATTATGGTTTTGTATCATCATTATCTTAAAAATTTCAAAGATTTCTCTAATAAATTCGTTCTTCTTTTTCATCGTCCAACAAAGACTGAAAAGATATTCCTTTTCGCGCTGATTTTATCATGAGTTTAATGCTTTCTTGACCAAAAGATTCTTCAGTCTTCTCGTCCACTGCAAAAACTGGCCGAGAAGATAAAATCATTATAAAAAGTTCAATTACTTCTTTTATCACGTCATTATCATTTATTCTAGTCATCAAGACGATAAAATTCATTCAGGCGCGACCCACTATTATCACGACATGGAAATACGGTGGAGAAAAATAAAGGCGATTTTTTTTTTTTTTTTGTTTCTGTTATTTCAAGCAATCTACTTAGACAACTTCTTCTGCCACCTACACTTCAACTTGTTACTCTTAATGTATGCTGATCCGGTTACCGAAGTTACTGAAGGAAGTATTTTTATTTTTTATCAATAAGCTATGTTTTCAATGCATTTGATTCCAGACTGGTAAACGTAATATTCTCTTTATCTTGATGCATTAGGATTAGAAATTACTGCTTTATCACAAGAAAACCAACTTTGGCTCTACAGTTTAGTAGTGTCTTATTTCTAAACTAACAATTAAACACGCTAATCAGGCGTTTTTAACATTTGCATTACACATACATACACACACACACAGACTGGAGTACCTTTTTTTTTGTAGTGGCACTGTACCAGCGCTTCTCCTTTGATCAGTGCCATCACACACACTTTGTGACATTACTGAATATGAAACTATTACTGCACTGAATAAATTCATTTAATTCTTAATGTCATCTAATTTATTTCTGTACAGAATCGCACTCTCAAGCTCACTCATACACGACTCCTTTAACAACGAAAAAATTGTCAGGTTAAAAAAAATAGTTTTATGTGAAAGGAAAAACAAACCTACAAAATTAATAAGTTTGAAAGGACAAACCTCATATTACATTTTGACCAAGTTCTGATGTTCAGAAAGGTTCTGACACGATGTATCTACAGCCATTTCTTCCTCCTAAATCCTCTGGATGGAAAAGTGGTATATACACTATGCGAGTTTTTTGGGGTCAATTTTTTTTAATGATTTATGATCTCCCAAAACGTACCTCCCATTTCAGTCAGAATTTATTGCTATGTTTTGGGCTGGTCAAATACGTTTCCTGGAGTTTGGAAAGCATTTTTCCATTTTTATAAATTTTGTAAGTTTTTTGTCTTCTCTGTTAATTTATAACAATTTAGGATATTATCTTTTAACTAATATGAAGTCAATTCACCATTTCCATTCTGGCTTCCATTTTTTGGCAATAAAATGTTCTTCGATTATTTTGAAAATTTCTTTGCATCTTTTGATATTATGATATATATATATATATACATATATATATATATATATATATATATATATATATATATATATATATATATATATATATAAAACAGCACAGGTTTTAACCAGGCACACTGTGTTAAACCCTTTAAACTTTTTATATTCTATGCGATAATTTCCAGTGTGTTTTCCTTAACCTCATATGCAATGTTCTTCAAAAATATGATATGTAAATACAATTGAATTGAACAAACATAAACGAATCTTTTGCAAATGATAATAAACCTAAATTAAAGAAGAAGCCATTATATATATTTTATATATAGGAAATAAAGATAAAAGTCAAAATAAGCCGCCAATAAAAAAGCCGAAGGTAAGGGGCCTGAAGGTGGCTGGGTGATCATCCTCGTTTCATTTGCCATCTTCCAGCAACAACAATCCTCTTTCACGGAGGATTTAATCCTCCCGGAAAATGGAGGCGAGGATTAGATTGCCTTTTGTTTTATCTCCAGTCACACTGACGGACGCTGATCCTTAACAGTCGATCGCTTTCCTTTGGAAATATCCTAAGGAGGATTTTCCTTTGAATAGGATCTTTTTTGTTTCTTTTTCCATCTTTCCTGGCTTTTTTTTTTTTTTTTTTTTGTCAGTTTCATTCATCTTCTACTTCTCGACTTTTCGGGTGTCGGTTTTAAGATGTTTCTTATTTTTACTTAAAATTATTCGATATAGGCTATACTTTTGCTGCTATTACAACTACAGTATATACATCGAGTTATATGAGAGAAAGCGTCACCTACAGATATGCAGATACGTAGCGACTCGACAAGTATGCCAATCATTGAGAACATTATCTAAACGTTTCCTCATTTCATTCATTTATTTGTTTTGCTCGACATTTCATTTTTTTTTTTTTTTTTTGCTTGACATTTCATTCTTTTATTTGTTTTGCTTGAAAAATCATTTTTTTTTTTTTTTTGCTTGGCATTTCATTTATTTGTTTGTTTCGCTTGACATTTCACTGCAATAAAGCTCATACTTAATGAACGATAAATTGTATCATGCGGTATTCCACAAAAATAGCTGACGCCATAAAAAGACCTGATTTATATTTTACAAAACAAGATTCCGAAAATTTTTAATTTTTATTTTTAAA
Organism: Macrobrachium rosenbergii; assembly: GCF_040412425.1. Lineage (NCBI taxonomy): Eukaryota > Metazoa > Arthropoda > Malacostraca > Decapoda > Palaemonidae > Macrobrachium > Macrobrachium rosenbergii. The sequence continues at coordinate 961,195 of NC_089763.1, read as the reverse complement.
TTTATTACTCATTCAATTTTTTTCCTACGACCTCATGTTTCACCGAAAACTGATGAAAACGAATGGTTCCATGTAATACAATGGGGTTATATATATATATATATATATATATATATATATATATATATATATATATATATATATACATATATACATATATACATATATATATATATATATATATATATATATATATATATATATATATATATATATCATACATACATTACCACTGGTGACAAATAAGAAACAGGGTGTAGGTCTGACCGGTTTCGACTTTATTTCCAAGCCATTCGTCAATGGCTTGGAAATAAAGTCGAAACCGGTCATTTACACCCCATTTTTATTTTTCATTCAGGTTATTTATTGAATGAATCATTTTACAAAAGTGATATTTAATAATATATATATATATATATATATATATATATATATATATATATATATATATATATATATATATATATATATATACATATATATGATAAAAATGGACTCATGTACATGCACACATACACACAAAAAAACACGAAAATAAATAAGAAAATATCACGAAGAATTGGCCTTTGTAGCCTATTAATCATGCACATAGCCTAAATTAGAAACAAAGGAACGACATGTGACCAAACTTCAATTAAGAAAAAAGATGAGCCCTATGTCCAGTATTTATTAATTTAAGCTCTCCTGGCAATCACCAAAAGAGAGCAAAGAGAATAAAGAGGGTATTTACAAAGCCCATCACGTCCACGCTATTCTGGGAAGACGCTACATTATCAGCTCTTGAAAATGCAAAAGCTATCTATTTAGGGATTATGAGAAGCAAGCAGTCCTTTACAATTACATTTAACCAATATCCGTTATAATTATTTTCCGTAAGGGATTATTAGAATATCCAGGATATTTATCCTCCAAATTTTTAGGCATTCATTTATTTATTTTATTTTGGCAGACAAGGGGTTCAGTCAGGAAGGATTGAGCCGAGTCCTCAGATGAATTATTTATGCAGCCTTTCATGAATTATTTAGTGTTTAGTTCCATTATTTATTGGCTTTCATTTGCCGTCAACGATCTTTATTTGTTTGTAAGTGTTTATTTATTTCCTGTATTTTAGTTACAAAGGTTGTTCCATATATTTATTATATCACCACGAGAAACAACATAATCTATTATTTTGCTAAATCCCACAATCGGGTTAGTGTTTAGAGGCAAAAATGAAAATACTTTGATAAAAATTTCGTACATCTTATTTTTTGCATATACATAATCGGAGGGCGCACGCGTTTTTATACAGAACGTTAGTTAAATTAGCAAATATTTATTTAGATTTCCAAATGACAATGAAATCCACAAAGATTTTGAAAGATTACGCAGCCTTGATTTCAACCCAGCAATATATATTTCCGTGAAAAGCTGTTTTCATGTATTTATATTATGTGACAATAATACTGATACTAAAATTATATATTAAATAAAAAAAACAACCCCACATTAAATTTTTATTCGCTATAAAAAAATAATATGAGAAACGTTTAAACTTTGCAAAAATTCAAATTACCGCAATTAGCTTAACAAAATTTTAAACTTGGGAAACTAACACTTTTCGGGATAATGATAGAGTATACCATTCAAAACATTTTTGAAAATACAGACGTATCCTGTTTCACTCTAAGCTGCTTGAACATTTTTAAAGCAGTTTATACACATTTTTCTTTAAAAAAAGGGATCAAAATTCATATTTATTTTTTTAAATGTCAAAGTAACAATCAAACACGCTGTCTAATTATGGCTCATTTTAACGACTATTTAGTGGGAAAAGCATTAAAAAAGCCTAATTTTTTATATTTGTTGCTTTACTCAAAAATAAAATAAAAATGAATAAATGTTAGACAATGATGCACTTTATCTCTTAGGTGAATAATTAGGCTATTATTAATGAACGAACAACAAGTGAACAAGATAATGAACGGATAATAAAAAAGCAAGCATTAAATTAACACCTGACAATATAACAGTACAATACGGTTCAGGTGATGACACCTTAGACCTATTGTAAAAATCGGAACACTCACCAACAGCCAGAGAAGGCGATGGCTGTCCTACGATATCACATCCTTGTCCTTCCTTGCCTCATCATTCGGTCTACTCGTCAACAGTGCAACAGTCCTTACTCTTCACAAAAGTCTCAAGTCCTTTATTTTTAAAAAGGCTACGTATATACTTCTATAGGTCATTTATGTGTTATGGGGCATATTTGCTCACTTTGGGTCTTCTTAGTACTGAATAAGGGCAAGGACTAAATTTATTCCCAAGTGGGATATACTGCTCTAGGCTCCGTGGGTGGGAGACCACTTGGGCATAGATCTGGCAACTGGAAACCATCCCAATAAAAATATAAACCATCTTTGTTTATGAATTCCTTTCATTCATGCATCATTTGGCTTGCCTGTCTTCGCAAAGCAGCCGGAAAAGATCATTCTGGTTTCAATATTTGGGAATGCACTACCTGCGGATACCCTTCCTTCTGTGTACCCTTTGGATCAATATTTTCAAGTCCTTCAAGTCCTCTCGTTGTTTACAACCACTGCAAATTTACTGCTTGATTTTTCAAATTTTTTAAATACTTTTAAGGGTGACTTTAACTCACTAAGCTCTCAATTACTTCTCAAAAAAAAAAAAATTTAAATTTTTTACTAAGCAGTTCAATTACATTCTTGATTAGAATAAGGCATATGCTCATGTAGTGCTCTAATCAATTCTCAGCTGAGGACTTTAACTTTAACTGCGAGAACCTCCTTACGGCCAGTGTTACATTTTTCGTTCACTGAATATATACGTAAAATTTTAGCATCAAAACTCTTTCATAATTTTTAAATTTTTGTAGGGCTTCGTTAAACGCAAACCTTCCAAACACTTCCCTCCCAACTTTTCGTTCATCACCAGCACCAAAACTCTCCTGCACTGCTTTAAATTTTCAGAACATTTCTAAGTAATATTTTACTTGCTTTTTCCTATTAAACGCCAATGGTATTTGATTTTTGATAATCGACTCTACATTTTCGGATACTTCAAAAACAGGACCCACAAAAATCATTTTTAACATTTGTTACACACTCACAGAGTTCAGACCATTATCACTTCACAAGATTTACGTGCTTTATGAATGACGAGCAAAAGCACTGGTTTCATGGAAGGGAAATTCATAGATCATTTACATGAGCGTTAATTTTGGCATTTACTCATTTGTTTCATTACCCTTAATTAAAACGACACTTCATACTACCGTACGCTGAACTGGAAGATTCAACAATTAGTAAAATGAATGAAAAATCGCATAAAAATAACGTAATATTTTCAAAATAACCGGACTTGAAATAACTTCAAACAAACACTGCTTTGGTACGCTGAGCCGTTTGACAGACGTACTGCACGCTGATTGGTTCCCCCTGGCCACCACGATTGTTGCTATGCGGATCATTGGTGGTTAGCCTCTTCTTAACACGAATCTCGCTCGAAGGACAAAAATCATACCCTTATCTACGTAAAACTTGCTTTATGATAGAGTTGGCATTCGTAGTTCCAAGGCTTCCCTTATCTTTCGGTTATTCTCTCGTTTAGTTCAAAACAGTTTCGCATAAGAGGTACATACGTAAGAAATGTGCTGTGCGATGCTACACGTCTTTATAATATTTAACTTTGACCGTTAATTTTTCATCATGAATTAATCTTCTTCTAACTAACAATATGACAGCGATATTCAATAGATTGTTACATTTTATGTAGCAGTTTTCAGAGGACACATGGGAGCAAATATTCAACGTGGGACTAAATCAAAACTGAGCTCAATCTAGTAAACAAACTCAGACAAATGATTACATACTCCCGCCTCGATTCTGGAGTAACTAACAGAATATTTTTTTAACAATCAATTCATAATTAAATCACATTACTGAAATAGTTTCCATTACAAAGGCAACTTCCTTTCATGCTGATTATGGGACACTTCAACTTTTTGTTAATTTTTTTTAAAGGAAATACCTGGTAGGATTGATGCCATTGCCTTGTACTTCACTGAAATGGCGACTGGTTTTTGCTATCCTGAGAGGCAACGTTTTACCCGTAATGCATTTAGAGGGAGAGGGGAATCGAATGCCATTAGAGCTTGACTCTCGTACCGAACTGTGACTGTAATCAAATATGACGTAATAACTCTTACGTTGTTGGAATGTTGAGTGGATTTCTAGATGTAAGTTAATTTCTCTCTCTCTCTCTCTCTCTCTCTCTCTCTTTCTCTCTCTCTCTTCATTTGAACCAGTGTATATTTTGAGATATGACATTTAATTTGGAAGGCCTGGCATGTCTTTAAAGGACGTTTTAGGGATCATATTTTTTCAGGGACTTTTTGCAGGGATTTTGAAAGATTTTTGATCTTTGAAGAACTATTAAAGTACTTTTGGGTGACATTTGAAGGACTTTAACGGACCTTTGAGGATTTTTTAAAGGATTTGAGTTTTAATGGACTTTTGAAGGACCTCTGAGGGACTTTTGAAGGACTTTTGAAGGACCTCTGGGGACTATCCCTACAACTGTCAATGTAACTTGAGATCAAATCTTCAAATTCTACAACTGGTCTTTTAATGCAATGTATTAAAAACATTTCTAAAAATACCCCCTATTGTAGGACTTTGCTTAAAATATACCCATTACGTTATCCATTCTAAAATTAAGTTAACGCAATTGCTATTGAGAATTTGGTGAACGTACGGCTTAATAGTTTCCCGATCCAAAATTCGACATTAGGGCTCGGATGTCGCGTCGCAATGCGGGGCCATTTTTGAACGATTGTATTCAATGTTTTGGAAACGGGACTTCGGATATTGCGGCTGAAATCTGCATTGAAACTTTTCAAAAGTCTTTGGGTATCTAAAAGTATTTATCATTGATATTGCTGATAGCAGTAACATTAAAAGCAGTAACACTGCTAAACGCAGAAACGGTATTAGTAGCATTATTATGTGCAAATATTGTCTCTGATTTGCACATAATGATTGAAAACTGATTTCGATATAAAAAAAAATATTTTTCACTATTAGGGATTTATGTTCCCATTTTACCACCAAGTAACAATGGATATTACCCAGTCAGTTATGATTAGGAAAGGTCGCATGACTTATATAACACACACACACACACACACACACACACACACATATATATATATATATATATATATATATATATATATATGAATATATATATATATATATATATATATATATATATATATATATATATATATATATATATATATATATATATATATATATATATATATATATATAAAGTGAGTGTGTGCGTTTAGACTGCATGAATTCATATCATATTGCCGAGCGATCACTGAGTTATTCCGGAAGGGGTGAGGGAGCTTTGTGAATAGAGGGGAGATTTTTTTTTTTTTTACATTAAAATACTGATTGACATTCGTAATCCTGATACAGATTTTGTATATATAAAAATGTAAATTTTGGTTTCAATGAAATTTTGTAATGCTTTCTTTGTCGCTATTGAAAAATATGAAATATTTTTATTCTGGGCAGTGGAGATTGACACCCAGGTGAAATGGAAAATGATTTAGGCCTATGCACATCTCATGTCTTTCCCTGTATTAATTAACCTGTATTCTTACCAGGTACATGTACGTAGTTGATTAATTTTGCATTCATAAATAAATTGCTTCTTTTGTTCCTTTATCTTTCCAACGGAGGAACTCCACTTCAAAGGAAGCATTAAACCCGATGCCTCTTGTGATACAGAAAGAACATCTGACAAAGCTAACAGAACGATTCTCTTGCCTGTCTCTTGTGTCACAGAGAGTACAGAAGGAGTCTCTGGTCTCGAAGAATTCCTGACAGGCAGAAATAGAGCTCTAGTAGTTTCCTGTCTTTTACCTTTCTGTTTTCTAATCCTTCCTTTTCGAGAACCCACTTGTTTGAAGTGATGATGACACTGAATAATAGACACGAATATTTCCTCTAACCACTCAGCCCTTCAATGCCTCTCGAAAATGAAGAACGTATATTGTTATTATAATGTTAAGCTTCGTCTTATTTTCCTTTCATTCATGTTTTAAATCACAAAGAGCCAAATGAACTTTGATTTCGGGCACTAAGATTTTCTGAAACATAAAGGAGATTTATTTTCATCACAACCCGAATGTATTGAGACTAAACTGTGGATGAATTCACATCATTCCTCATTATTCTTCGACTTCCTTCCACACCGAGAGGGACTTTATTAAGTGCTGACTCAAGGGAGAAGTTTGAAGGGCTTAAATATTTCTAGAAAATAAGAAGATGGTTTGTCTCATGTATATCATTACAGTTAATATATTTTTTTATTCTTTTGTAATTAACGCCAAGGCCTACTTATTGCTGGGTGCAATATGTCAGTGTACATATATCTACATAGGTCTCCTCATATATATTGTCAGTATGTGTTAAATTTAACGTAAATTAATTTGTTTTGAATAAGTCACTTTGGCAGTAATTATTTTTTTTGGAACGTAATGACCCTGTTTCCTCCTCCCCGACATTTCTGACTTGTTGTATAGTTTTAATTACAATGAGCTTGTTTTATTTTCACGTGTGGTGTTGGCTTCTCATCCGGAGCTGTATTCGGCGCTGTCTCGCCAGGACTGAGTGAGTCGTTTCTGGACCATTAACATTGTGAGGGCTTGACTTATTTTGGGATTATCACTGGATTACGAGATCTGCCTTTCTTCAGTTGCTGCTGCTGTCCTCCTTTGAGAGATTGATTGTTCTCCAGTCTGCGCCCTTGGTTCAGTTATTTTGCCAAGGGGACCTCTCTGCCAACTGGTAAGGTGTGATTACCTGTCGGACGGCCGTGTCCATAGATCGTCTTGCGACGTTAAAGTGATTCTTTCTTCAGTCTGCGCCCTTGGCCCAGTTATTTTGCCAAGGGGACCTCTCTTACATTTGGTAAGGTCTTAGGAATATATATTATTCCCCTCGACCCGTGATTTGAAGGCTGTGTTAGCCACTACCACCGTTTAGAGCTCACTTAAGGGAAGCAGTTTATTTTTTGATAAATATTTAGTGTGTAATAAGTTAGGTTATTCTGACTTTTCGACATTCTATTACTTTCAGGGCCCTCTTAATTTGGTGTAAGGGTGTTTGTTATTCGATGTTTTCAGTGTGTGGTTGATTTTTGTGTTTATTTAATGTATTTTGTAAGAGGCTCAGTGGTCATTTCTTTCTAAAAGTTTGTATTAAATATTAAGGTTTTATTTTCAGTTTTTCTTTATCCTCCTTGATTCCATCTCTGTACACTCTGTTGCGGCCATTCCACCTATTGTGGACTTGGTCGTTAGTGACTTTATTTGTATTTTAAGAGACTTGTGTATGTTTGATGGGCGTGGGCCCAAAACATTTAGCGACCTTGCTAGGATTTATCGGATCCTGTAGTCACTAGAGTGTATAGAGTGGATTCTTGGGGTGTTTGCAGCATAGTAATACCTTCTCTCCTATATTTTTGTGTTGATCGGTGTTTATAATTTTTTTTTTGACCGTGGTAGGATATTTGTGTGGTTATTGGTGTACAGTGTATTGGTTTGTTTTTGGATATATTTTGTGAGATACATTTATATATTTACTTGTGTGCAATTAATTTACTATGGCTGATTTGAATATCCCGGAACTCTTGAGTGGAGAGGGGTGGCAGGACAGGTTGGCAGACTTGAATAAGTCTGATTTAGAGTGTGTAGCAGAATTTGTTGAAATTGAAAATCCTGGGTCTGTTAGGAAGGGCTTGTTGCTTCTTAAAGTTTATGAAAAGGTTAAGGTGATGAAGGCAGAATGTAAACCAGAGACTAGGCAGATGGAGGAAGTGTGGTGTCAGTAGAAATTTTAGATAGGCAGATTCAGTTGAAAAGAATGGAAATAGATCTCCAAAGGTTGAAGACTGAGGGAGAGAGAGAGAGAGAGACAGCACGAACTTGCTATGCAAGCATTGAGTAATAGGGTTCTTCTTCTTCCCAACATAATGTGTCTGCAATGCCTTGTATTAATCTAACTGAAGCTCTAAAATTAGTCCCAAATTTTCAGGAAGTCAACGTGGCAGAGTTTTTTGTTTCTTTTGAGAGAATAGCTTCAAGGTTGGAATGGCAAAAAGAGTATTGGACCACTCTTATTCAGAGTAAATTGTTAGGTAAGGCCCAGAAAGTTTACGTTACCTTGACGAAGATCTGTCCTCAGATTATGATTCTGTGAAGGCCATAGTTTTGAAGGCTTACGAGTTGGTACCGGAAGCTTACTGACAACACTTCCGTAATTTACAGAAGGAAAGAGGGCAGACTTTTGTAGAGTTCGCCAGGGCTAAAGAGCAGTTTGCTGGCGACTGGTTAAAGTCTAAGGAGGTGACGGGCTTTGAGAAATTAAAAGAATTAATTTTGGTTGAGGAGTTTAAAAGGTCCGTGCCTAATGATGTGAAGGTACACCTCGAAGAGTTAAAATTAGAAACTTTACAGGAGGTGGCTATTGCAAGTGATGAGTACCTCCTCTCTCATAAAAATGTGATAGGGAAGTACCCAGAAATGAGAAATCTGGTTGGGTGAGAGTTAACAGGAGTAGTAACCAGAACAGGTATAACAGGCCTAATGATAATTATGGTTCTCGTACTACTCCTGTTAACAGCTATAATAGGCAGACCACAGATAACCCGGAGAAGTTGAAAACTTTAACTTGTTTCTTCTGTCATAAGAAGGGACACGTCAAGAGCATGTGTTATGCATTTAAAAGGTTACAATGGACCGAAAGACGACCGGTAATGGCCATTCGAAGGAATGAGAACGAGTCAGTGGCTGAGAACTCTAATAATCAATGACTAGGCAATGAGTCACTGGCTCCTTTTCAGAAATTTTTGTCTAATGGTTTTGTCCGCTCTGGGAATTGACTGATTAAAGAAAGGTTAAAATTTTGCGTGACACTGGGGCTGCTCAGTCTTTAATTCTCAGAGAATCTTTACCTATTGATTTAGAATGTTCAAATAAGGAATATGTTTTGTTAAGTGGTTTTCCAGATACGGTCAGGTCTTACCTGGTTGAGAGTTTTTATTTATCATGCCCGTCTTTTTCAGGTTATTTAAAACTGGCCATTATTGATAAATTTCCTATTAAAGATGTGGATTTGGTGTTAGGGAATGATGTCGCCCTAATAAATAAAACTTTCCTATTGTATTAAATTCCAGTAATGAAATATCTGTAGTCACTCGATCGAAGGCTAGTAGTGTTGACTCGGCAGAGTCGGTAGTTGATGTTGATTTGAGTAGTTTAGTTCGTAGTGATAGCTTAGTTGTAGATAGTGGTGTGTTGGATAATAAACTTAATTGGACTACTAAGGAACTTATTACAGCTCAGAAAGCAGATTTTAAAGACCTGCCAGTTGAGTCTGGCGAAATTACTGATTTGACTGTCCCTCGATTTAAGACAATTAATAATATTTTGTATAGAATAAGTAGACCTTTTGATGCCATTAACACAGGTTGTGAAATTGTAAAACAGATTATGGTTCCTTTTGTTTATCAAAAGGAGTTAATGACATTGGCTCATGAAAATGGTTTGGCTGGTCATTTTGGTGTTTTTAAAACCACTTGTAAATTGTGTGAAAGTTATTTTTGGCCTAAGATGAAAGATGATGTTAAAAAATTTGTAAATAGTTGTGATGCATGTCAAAAGGTCGAGAAGCCTAATCAACCAATTCCAAAGGAACCATTACATCCTATTCCTGTTGTTTCTGAACCTTTCAGAGAGGTAATTATTGACGTGGTTGGTCCTCTGCTGAAAACTCGTAGTGGCAATCAGTATATTTTAACAATTATGGATAGGATGTCTCGATATTCTGAGGCAATACCACTACGAAATGTAAAAACTGTTAAAATTGTTGAAGTATTAATTGAATTTTTCACCAGGTTCGGAATGCCCAAAGTAATTCAGTCCGATTGTGGGTCTAATTTTCTGAGTAAATTATTTAGGGAGAAGATGGCTGAATTAAAAATTAAACATGTGACTTCTTCTCTGCACCATCCTGAAAGTCAAGGTGTTCTGGAACGATTTCACCAAACCATGAAGTCTATGATAAAAAAGAATTGTTTGGTTAATGGTTCCGAATGGGATAAGGAACTACCTTATTTATTATTTGCATTTCGGTCGGTGCCGAGTCAATCTTTAGGATTTTCACCTTTCAGCCTTATTTTTGGTCATTGTGTGCGTGGTCCATTGGATGTGGTTCGTGAATCTTGGGAGGGGACGCCCTGATATAAATTTATTAGATTATGTTAGTAATTTGGGTGATAAATTAACGAAGGCTTGGAAGTTTGCTGGTGAAAATTTATTGTGTAGCCAAAAGAAAATGAAATACTTTTTGACAGAAAGACTAAGGAGCGTAATTTTTGTAGTGGGTGATAATGTTTTTGTATTGCTTCCCATTCCAGGAAACCCTTTAAAAGCTTCATTTTCAGGACCGTGGAAAATTTTAAAGAAATTAAGTGATGTTAATTATTTAGTTGAAACTCCTGAACGGAGGAGACCCTACCAGCTGTGTCACATAAATATGTCAAAAGCTTATAAAGGTCGTGACAAAGTTATTCCTGTGGCATTAGTTGGTGATACTACAAAGTGTAATGGTATTAATTCTTTTTCTTTTCCAGACGTGAGTAATTTTGATGATGATTGTTTTGATGGTGCCGAATGGCCTAATGATAATGAACATTCTTTAGAAAATTTTTCAGAAATGGTTTCACATTTGAATTTAGTAGAACAAGGATCTTTGAAAAAGTTAGTTTTTAGTTATAAGGATTTATTTTCGGATGTTCCAGGACAGACCACTGTCCTTGAACATGATGTGGATGTGGGTAACGCAACCGGTAAAACAATCCCCCTTACAGGTTAAATCCATTTAAAAATGATGTTGTGGATAAAGAGGTTGATTATATGTTACGACACGGGCTGATCGAACCCAGCAACAGTCCGTGGTCTTCACCTGTTGTTTTGGTAAAGAAACAGGATGGTCAATTCAGGCTTTGTTTTGATTACCGCAAAGTCAACGAGGTCACAAAGCCTGAGGGTTATCCTTTACCCAGGATAGAGGACTGTATTGACAGGATAGGGAATTCAAAATATATAACTAAATTTGATTTGTTAAAGGGGTATTGGCAAGTTCTGCTGTCCAAACGGGCACGGGATTTGTCAGCGTTTGTAACGCAGCGAGGACTCTACCAATGTAAAGTAATGCCTTTTGGGATGAAGAATGCTGCTGCAACCTTTCAAAGGTTAATGAATACTTTGGTCCAAGGTTTAGAGGGGTGTGTTGTTTATATGGATGATATTGTGATTTATAGTGATGACTGGGACACCCATCTTAAACGGATTAAGGCCTTATTTCAGGTACTTAGGATAGCTGGTTTGGTTATAAACCTCAAAAAGAGTGAGTTTGCCAAAGCAAAGGTTGTGTATTTGGGTCACGAAGTAGGATTTGGGAAAGTGGCTCCAAAACAGGCAAACGTAGACTCTATTAGCATATTGAAATACTGAAGTGTCGCAGGGATGTCAGAAAATTCCTTGGTTTAGTAGGGTATTATCATAGATTTGTTAAGAATTTTTCTGATATCGCTGAGCCCCTGACTAATTTATTACGTAAGAATGTGACTTTTGTATGGTCTAATGATGCCCAAAATGCCTTTGAAAAATTAAAGCAGGTCCTAATGAATTTCCCTATATTGAAAGCCCCTGATTTTGACGTTCCTTTTCGCTTGCTACTGATGCGAGTGATGTTGGGGTTGGAGCAGTTTTGTTGCAGGAAGATGTTCATGGAGTATCTCATCCTGTTGCCTATTTCTCCAAAAAGTTATCCCCGGCACAATGGAAATACTCGACTGTAGAGAAAGAGACTTTGGGATTGATTTTAGCTGTTAATCATTTTCAGGTGTATTTATCCTCTACAGGGACCTGATCAAAATATTAACGGATCATAATCCGTTGATTTTCTTGAACAGGTTTAGGAATAAAAATAAACAGTTGATGCGTTGGAGCCTCCTGCTCCAGAAATGGAATTTTAGCTTTTCACACATTCCAGGCAAAGTAATGTTGTCGCTGATGCTGTCACGCATCAGTGACTGATCGATAGGTTGATTTGAGAAAAACCTTTTTGTTCTTCGTTAATTATTATTTGTAAAGTTGTTTTGTATATATTTATATTAATTGATTTGATTAATCCTATAAATTTATTGAATGTACAGGTTTCCAGGTGTGTTGTAATAATGTTGTGTCAGGTGTTTGTTTTGTTTATGAAATAATTTAGGATTAAGTATTTAAGATTAAGATGTTAAACGTCGTGATTTGCAGGTTTTTCTTCGGTGTCGTCTTTGATTAGGAGTGGTTAAGGGTACTTTTGATTTCTGTTTACTTTAGTATGTGTTGTTGGTGGAGGTTAATTTTAAGGTGTTACCATTGTCTTGTGTATGTCCAGGTTAATTTTAAGGTGTTACCATTGTCTTGTGTATGTCCAGGTTAATTTTAAGGTGTTACCATTGTCTTGTGTATGTCCATTAACGATGTGTATTTAAGGCCCAAACCTGTTTAGTGTGAGGACGCTCTCTGAAGTGTAGAGGCACTAAAACTGAGTGAAGTGTAGTGAAAAGACGCTCTTTGAAACTCAAGGAGTCGCAAAAACAAGTAGTGTTGAGTAAGGACGCTCTCTGGAGTGAAAAGAGGCATTATTGGAAAGTGTTGTGAAGGGCCACAATGTTGAGTGTGTAGTAAATCATTGATAGTGGACAGTGTGTTACGTTTTTTTTTATTTTGGTGATTGATGCTTAGTTTTTATAAATCATTAATCATATACTGTTATGTCACTGTTCTTTATTTATGCCAATGGTCCACATTAATTCTTTCTTTAAATAGCTTAGATAGGTCACGGGCTCACGGGTCTGTAGCACAGCGCAGCCGTTTTTTAGGCGCTGCAGGCTGGTGTATGAGTGGTGACCTAGACTAAGTTAAGGTTAATCTATTAAGGTTTTGGTCCTTATTTTGTTTTGACTGATATTTGTGCTTTCAGAATAATTTAACCAGGTCATGGGCTCACGGGTCTGTAGCACAGCACGGCCGTTTTTTAGGCACTACGGGCTGGTGTATGAGTGGTGATCTTGGTTGAGGTAACACTAGTCCCATTGTGGTCGATTTATATTTTTGTTGTCGGTTATCTAAGTTTAGTCTAATAATAGGTTAGTCTTGTTAACATTGCTGCTCTGCTAACCTGTGCCCACCACTCCACTTGTGAGTTCATGGGGATATTACCATATTTCTTCGTATGTTGATACTGATGTTATTTTTGGCGTGGTCACTATAAATTATTAACTTGTATTAGCTTTGAGTCTTAGTATTAAGGTTAAGATTTTATATCTATTGACTGTATTGAAAGTGGTACAAAAATTTTTTGCCACTATCTCTAATCTATTTTTGCCGGCAATGAGATATAGTATTTTTAATCACTTTTGAGTTTTGTCATTAGACTTTAATTTTTCTTATTGTCCCTGTTTTATTTCATATAGATTGAATTGCTATGTTTGCTTTTTGATATTAGCATTTTTTAATATATTTCTTTAAATTTTGAGTTAAGTTCAATACTTTGTAGAAAAAATTTTCTTGTGGAGAATTTTTTTTTGTTGGGTGAGGAGGTGTCAGTATGTGTTAAATTTAACGTAAATTAATTTGTTTTGAATAAGTCACTTTGGCAGTAATTATTTTTTTGGAACGTAATGACCCTGTTTCCTCCTCCCGACATTTCTGACTTGTTGTATAGTTTTAATTACAATGAGCTTGTTTTATTTTCACGTGTGGTGTTGGCTTCTCATCCGAGCTGTATTCGGCGCTGTCTCGCCAGGACTGAGTCAGTCGTTTCTGGACCATTAACATTGTGAGGGCTTGACTTATTTTGGGATTATCACTGGATTACGATCTGCCTTTCTTCAGTTGCTGCTGCTGTCCTCCTTTGAGAGATTGATTGTTCTTCAGTCTGCGCCTTGGTTCAGTTATTTTGCCAAGGAGACCTCTCTGCCAACTGGTAAGGTGTGATTACCTGTCGGATGGCCGTGTCCATTGATTGTCTTGCGACGTTAAAGTGATTCTTTCTTCAGTCTGCGCCCTTGGCCCAGTTATTTTGCCAAGGGGACCTCTCTTACATTTGGTAAGGTCTTAGAATATATATTATTCCCCTCAACCCGTGATTTGAAGGCTGTGTTTGCCACTACTACCGTTTAGAGCTCACTTAAGGGAAGCAGTTTATTTTTTATAAATATTTAGTGTGTAATAAGTTAGGTTATTCTGACTTTTCGACATTCTATTACTTTCAGGCCCTCTCTTTAAAGTGTAATTGCATAGTCTGTCTTAATTTGGTGTAAGTGTGTTTGTTATTCGATGTTTTCAGTGTGTGGTTGATTTTTTTTGTGTTTATTTAATGTATTTTGTAAGAGGCTCAGTGGTCATTTCTTTCTAAAAGTTTGTATTAAATATTAAGGTTTTATTTTCAGATTTCTTTATCCTCCTTGATTCCATCTCTGTACACTCTGTTGCGGCCATTCCACCTATTGTGGACTTGGTCGTTAGTGACTTTATTTGTATTTTAAGAGACTTGTGTATGTTTGATGGGTGTATATATATAATATATATATATATATATATATATATTTATATATATATATTTATTTATTTATACAAACACACACAGTATTTATAAGAATAGCATTTTGTGTCATTATAAACAGCTCAAAACAACGGAGGTGTTTTGAAGTATTTAGAAAATTTATTTGCATTTTTGAATTTATTTATCTTTTGAATTTTTCTTTATTAAAAATATGTTATTTATACTGTATAATTATATTATTTATTTTGAGGGCTTATATATCTCCTATCAGCATTTATTCAAACGTATTTATTTTTATGCATTTATTTATTTTATTTATCTATTTTTTTTTTGCGACTTTTAATATTTTCTTTAAAAAAATTTATTTTTGACAAAATTTATTCTTTAAAGCAATAATTTTATTTATTTATTTATTTCCAAAAGAAAATGTATGTATTTACGATTATCCGACAAATTGCTGCATTTATTCGATGACGAAATACCTCCTTAAAAAAAAATTATCCAAAAGGTTATTTATTTATTTTAAAGTCACAAGAATGTTTATTTGCTGTTTTAAAAATTTGAATTTGAATTTTTATTTTTATTAATTTTGAATTATTTTGACAGCGCCATTTTATTAATTTATTTTTATTTATGCAGCATTTATTTTTATGTTGCATTTTAGAGAAATTTAGATGGAATCTGTTTTATTTATTTATTTTCATTTGGTGATTAAATCTTTATTTTATTTATTTATTTTAATGTGTGTGTTTTTATTTTAGAGAGAGAGAGAGAGAGAGATTTATTTATTTATTTTTTATTTATTTTTATTTATTTATTTATTTTATTTTTATTTATTTATTTTCTTTATTTATTTTTATTTATTTATTTATTTATTTTATTTCTATTTATTTATATTTATTTATATATTTATATATATTATATATATATAGAAATAATTATTTATTTTTATTTATTTTTAAATTTTTATTTATTTCATTTTTAATTTATTTATTTTTCAATTTATTTATTTATTTTTTTTATTTATTTTAGGCCATATTTATTTATATATATATTTATATATATTTATTTATTTATTTATTTATTTATTATTTATTTATATATATTATATATTTTAATAATTTATTTATAATTTATTTATTATATTAATGCATTTATTTTGCAATTTTATTACCAATTTGAACATTTATTTTTATTTATCCATATTATTTATTTTTATTTATTTTTTATTTTAACGATTTATTTTTATTTATTTATTTTTGGAAGATTTATTTAGCCAAAGCGTTATTTATTTGGAATTTATTTATTTATTTTCATTTATTTATTTATTATTTTTTTATTTATTTTATTTATTTATTTTTATTTTTAAACCCCACTGTAAAATTTTATTTATTTAGGTTTATTTATTTAGCAATTTTTACCACTTGGGGACTTGTTTTTTTATTTATTTAGATTCCGAACTTATTTTTATTTATTTATTTTCGCGACAATTTATTTATTTTTTTATTTAATTTTAAAAAAATAAAATTTTAAGACAAATTTTTTAAAGGAGGTCATTTATTTACAGAATTGCTTTTTTTGGACCAAATATTTTTTTTTTTTTATTGATTTATTTCCACTGAATAGAAAATTTAAAATTATTTTTTATTAGAAATTATTTATTTTTATTTTTTTTTATTTATTTATTTTAGTTCGGTATTTATTTATTTTATTTATATTTATATTTGGGACTTATTGAAAAAAGAAATAAAAAATTTTATTTATCCCCCTTGTTATTTATCCCACAATTCCTCTTTATTTATTTTTCTTTATTTTTTATTTTTATTGAATTTATGCATGCTAATTTATTTTTATTTATTTATTTATTTTTATTTATTTATTTACATTTATTTATTTAATATATATTTATTTATTTTTTTATTGTTTATGGATTTCTTTTTTAATCATTTATTTTTATTTTTTATTTTTTTTTATTTATTTATTTATATTTTTCAAATTTACAAAATTTATTTATTTATTTATTTACATTATTGTTTTTTTTACTCATTATTTATTTTACAATATAGTTGATGCACCAAAGATAATTTAATTATATATATTTATATTTATATTTAACAATTTCTGATTTTATTTATTTATTTATTTATTTATTTTTTTACAAAATTTATTTATTTTTGAATTTAATTTTTTTTATTTACATCATTTTTAACCAAATTTATTTTTATTTATTTTAATTTATTACAATTCATTACAGTTATAACCACGTTGGGCCATTTTTAAAACCATTTAAAAGTCCCAGGTTAATTACCCATTTACATACCTGGATTTACGATGAATCGAAATAATTTTTTATTTTTTATTTTTCAACACGTCCGGTAATTATTGATTTATTTATTTTTTTTATTTATTTATTTTGAAACGTCATATTTCATTTTTATTTACTTATTTTCAATTTATTTTTTTAAAAGCAATTTATTCGCATTTATTTTTACCTATTTAAAAATTTTTATTTATTAATTTTTTTTATTTATTTATTTGTTTAGATTATTTTTATTTAAAAATGGACAAGATATTTATTTTTTTAAAACTATGTTTTTAACAATTTTTTTTTATTGATTTTTTTATTTATTTTTTTATTATTATTATTTATTTATTTTTATTTATTATTTATTTATTTATTTATTATTATTTATTATTTATTTTATTTTATTATTATTATTATTTATTAATTTAAAATTTATTTTTTATTTAAATTATTTTTTATTTATTTTTAATTATTTATTTTTTTTATTTATTTATTTTTATTTATTTAATGATTTATTTTTTTTTTATTTGAGAATTTATTTATTTATTTTTTATTATTTTTTTATTTATTTAAGATTTATTTATTTTTTTTATTTAAAAATGATATTTATTTATTTTTCAATTTTTATTTATTTATTTATTTTTATTTATTTTTTTATTTATTTATTTATTCCACGGATTTTATTTATTTTTATTTGTTTATTTATTTTTATTTATTTATTTATTTTATTTATTTATTTATTTATTTATTTTATAGATATTTATTTTTATTTGGGGTTATTTTTATTTATTTATTTTTTTATTTAAAATTTTTTTATATTATTTAGAACAAATTTCTGTTGATTTTTATTTATTTATTTGTAATTTATTTATTTTTTCCATTAGTTTATTTTGATGATTTTTATTAATTTTTCATTGATTTATTTCTTTTATTTATTTTTTTATTTGATTCTGTGGTCGCATTATTTTATGTTTGACTTTTATTTATTATTTTACATTTATTTATTTATTTTTATGTTATTTATTTTTATTTTTATTTTTACCAGATTTTATTTTTATTAAGATTACAATTTATTTATTTATTTTTATTTATTTTATTTGTTCTTTAGTTTTATTTTATTTATTTTTATTAATTGTGTTTATTTTCATTTTTATTTATTTTAAGTTTTTATTTTCGTCAGAATATTTTTTATTTGATTTTTTTTTATTTATTCAAGAAATCAGGGTGGAAAGGCAATGAAATTTTGCATTTTTTCATCTCTTTACGTTTATTTTGGATTGTTTATTTATTTATTTTATTTATTACATTTTATTTTTTCAATGAATTTTTGATTATTAGCATATTTTTTAAATTTGTCTTATATGTTCCAGTTTATTTATCTAAAAGGTGGGGGTCACAAAGTCTGTATTTTTATCTAATTACAAAATTCATGATAATATTTTTTTTTACTTGTTGGCTTTGAAAGGAATAAAATGTATGTAATTTTCTGAATTATTTTTAAAGACAGTAAAATTAAATTTTTTGTCCAAGGATTATTTATTTATTTTAAAACATCAAGAAATTTTATTTGATGGTCAATTTATTCTATTGAACTGTATTGAAAGAACAATGCTATTGACATAGTTAAAAAATTCGTTAAACTTTCTTCAGTGCGTCTAAATATTATGAAAATGTCG
>NC_089763.1:927506-940006 GCF_040412425.1 Macrobrachium rosenbergii | reverse complement strand
TAGCAAGTAGTTAAAGGATGAAGTTGCTGGTCCAGCACCCTACCCAACTCTTATTTTCGGGGGTTTATATGTCGAGGGCTTCCGGTAATTTTTGCTGTCTGTTCATCCGCAAACACTGATCTGACCTATTGTTTGTGTTCACGATATAGCAAGATCGTCAAACCTGCTCATTGCATGGAGGAAATGAATGACATAACAGCTTGAATGCTTCTGCACCTATTACAAATGTGACGTGGAATTATCATCATCAAATTCATCTATATTCAGAGCAATACATTCAAATGAGTCATTCGGGTTAATGGATTTTAAGAGCACTATCCAAATGGTGGCTGACAGAACTGAGTTAAAGTTATTGTGGGAAGAAGTAACAACCTCTTTGGCCAGGAAGAACTAGAAGCCCTCAAAATTTGTGATGTAGCAAAGAAAAGTTGAAGGCAAAAGTAACTATAATGAAAAGGGAGAGTAAACGGAGGGAAGTGGAATGGAAAATAAAATAGAGAAAAGTAAATAGACGTAATGGAGTAAAGATTATGGAGGGACTAGAAATATGAAGTCTTATACAAATCCTTATGGCAGACTAAAATAAAATGAATAAATAGTTATGTATGTTATTTTCTTGCGCACAAATAGAGTTACACTTTCTGGGTGTATATGTGTAAAGTAAATTGATGAAAAGAAGAACGAAGTTGATTATTTGCCTGATCAAAGCTTCATCTTTATGAACAGATTAATTAAGGAAAGACAATAAGCTAAATTCAGCTATCACACCGTTGACAAACTGTCTTTGAAGCATATAATGATTAGCTAATATACGTACTTGTATTAAAAAAGGATTGTTCACAAAATCTTATCTAGACTTTGGAATAATCAGTCGCAAGGTTTTAAGTTTTATTTTTAGCTAGACATATTTTTCATTGAGGTCACTGGATTACGGTTAATTTTTTTCTCGGAGTATATACTGTACATATGGGGGATTTTATATATATATATATATATATATATATATATATATATATATATATATATATATATATATATATATATGTGTGTGTGTGTGTGTTTCCTGGTGCAGGTGGTTCTGAGGACTTCACATTTATTACTTTACGCTAAAATGGCCTGCAAGATAATCCAGGACATGGTAAAACACAAACTAAAAAGAGTTGTGTGTAAGGAGTGGAGGGCTTTCTCAAAGTGAAGTGTTGTGAAACACGTGTATATAAAAATAGTTATATTTTCATAACACACAAGATTCAAAGGGAAAAATGAACTGAAACACGCAATTGTTGCAGGCAACTCCCGAGGGGAGGGGGAGCCGGGAATGCCAGGAACACGGACCAAGGGAGAATTTCACATGATCAGTCTCTGAACGATATTAGGACCCAGGTTACAAATCTAAAGCTGGAATTTGGGGGGGAAGAATTACTCAAAGCTGAAGGCGCCAAGGACTCCCCGAGGCGTTACCGTGACCAAAGGCGAGGCAGGAACACGTGGACCGATTGAACCAAGAAGCATCAGGGAATACAAAGTTATAGGCCCGTGAAGTTAATAAATGCACAAGGACGAAGTAACGTGACCAGCAACTCATTTCGGTACTTTACCACATTGCAGGGGCGTGGCACGGACGCGGTAGTCTCGCCAGGGACCGCGTGTGTGGGAGCGTCGACAAGAGGGCCTCCTCACCAAGGTACTGCTTCAAGTCATGACAAAGTGGAAAAAGGACGCCCTTTGGGATGATGGAAAGGCCGCTGTTGAGTATCAGCTCACTTTTAGGGACTTGCAATCCCCACTTGCAGTCTTTGAGGGCCACGTGGCTCGGGGCACGGAGCAAGGGCGGCGGACGTCCACGTGGCGGTGAGCGAACGGAGGGCAGGGGGGCAAGGTCTGCAGAAGCGTGACCTCTCGGCTTAAACTCGATACTGTGTGTGAGGGCTGAGCGTTCCTCGCCCTGACCTTTTATTGCTTCTGGACAGGGGTAGGGGTGCGATGTCCTGACCCAGGTCACGCTGCTATATCAAAGAAAACGGCTTACTCTCCTGTACCAAAGAAAAACGGTGCAAGCCAGTTTACTGCCCAAAAGATTACATCTCTGAGCCTTATACCCCCTGACTTCCACTGGTTCAAACTAACCCAAGCCAGTATCCACTACTCTCACAGGTTCAAAAGGACAGAGGCCCTTCTATCGGCTTAGAGCAAAGCAGAAAGGCGGGCGCTTTCATAGCGTATTTGGCGCTAATTTTTACAATATATATATATATATATATATATATATATATATATATATATATATATATATGTATATATATATATATATATATATATATATATATATATATATATATATATATATTGGCTAGACACATGTTTTTTCATTGAAATCACTGGATTACTACACTTTACCGAGTGTATTTTTGGAAGCGTTAATTTCAAAACAATTTTAGGCATAAGTATGTGTTGATGACTTTGATTTCACGGTTTTAACAAGGAGAATTTTAGAAACTTGTAGAAGGCAGCGCAGGACAATTTTCACTTTATTTTTAACTAGAGAATTTACAAAACAAGTAGGTAGATGGTGTCTCTATGGATCTCCTTAACTTATTATGGCTAATGTCTTCATGTGTTCTCTCGAAGAACAAATGCTGAAAGGTGTCCCTTAACGTGTCGTTCTCTCCTCCATAGAAGAGATATAGATAATACAATTGCTTTATTTAGATCTATGGAAGGTTCCGAAAATTTCTTAGAATATATTAATAGCCTACACACAAATATACTGTTTACAATTGAGCGTGAACACGATAATAAACTTCCATTTTTAGACATTTTAATCAGTCGAACCCCTCAAGGTTTTAATACCAGTGTTTTTAGGAAAAAGACATATACAGGTCAAGGTACGAACTTTTACAGCAGTTGCTCTTTTATTTTTAAAACAAACAGCATTCACATTGTTGCACCGTACCTGGCACAAATTTCACGGTGAAATTCTCTTTTTATTTCAGTTTTTCAAAAATAATTCGTATCTTCATTTTTATTCAACAACAAGTATGTAAATAACTTTTGAATAATAAATTCCAACCTCGACTGTCCATGCCTAATGTCCCTAAACTGATACCGGCGCCTCCATTCCTTTTGTACACTTAAGAAATTCAAATAATCTTTACAAAACGCTATCTGCAGTACATTTCCAGCCCTGATATTCGATTATGTTAAAAATCCTAAGACCATTGGGCCAACATTATTTCACCATAAGGAGAGTCGCTTTGATGCGATCTCTGGTGGTTTTAGTTTCACTTGCCCAAAATGTAAAGTTAAAATATATCGGAGCCACAAAGATTGCTCAAAATGAGAACATTCTCATCTTCGAGTCAGTTACCCTTAGGATGTCATTTAAAAACAAAAGAATTTTCTAATATAAGAGAACACTGTAAAAAATGTAAGACATCGTTTTCCTATGATGATTTTAATATTGTTGCCCAAGCACCCAACGACCACTCTCTCTCCATCCTGGAATCCTTAACTATTAAGCAGCTTGTTCCTTCCCTAAACAGCCAGACCTCTTCCACTGTTTTTTTTATATATCTTAAGTTGACGTCGTCCTCTGAGAACCGTGAATGTCACCTGCCCCAGCCCTGGAACGTCCTGATATTCTATACTTATAAATACATATAAGGTATATATATATATATATATGACTATTTATCACATCACCGTGATTCACATACAATCAGAAAGGAAGCAACATTAATTACTTACTCGGAATATTTCATATATGTGCCGAAGGGGGATTTTTAGGTGAGTCCACCGTCCCGTGGACGATCCCACGGGACGGTGGAATTTATTATCACTCGTGGCTTTCTCGGTAACATATATGAAAATATATTACCTGAGGTAGAGTGAATTGGATATTAAAGGACGTTTAGAAGCTTTCTGATTATATATATATATATATATATATATATATATATATATATATATATATATATATATATATATATATATTTTTTTTCTTTTTTCCTTTTTTCTTTTTATCTGACGTTTTTTAAATATTAAGTCTTTTAGTATTTTTTAGTGTTTCTTCAGTGTTCGTTTTAGTTTAAGTTCCATGTTTTAGGCTTTTGTAAAAATTTTAACCGAATCGATTCTTAATTCTTATTCTTTGTATTTTACAGCCCTGATGATGAGACATGGTCTCGGTACCTGGGCCAAATAAATTTATAAGATGCTACGATGGTTGTTTGCTGTTTTATCTTGGTAAATCTTATGTTCGAGATGCCCCAATCTTTCCAGCATATATATATATATATATATATATATATATATATATATATATATATATATATATATATATATATATTTTAGACAGAAATTTGGTATGCAGATGGGGAATTGCCTTTCACCTGTTCTTTCTAACATTTACATGGAATTTTATGAGAGTAGGCTGGCTAATTCCATTTTACCCGACAATATACTTTGGTTCCGTTATGTTGACGACATATTTAGTATTTGGAAAATTCACTTGACATAGACCTCATACATTAACACACTTGAATGGGTTAGCAACTTCGATCCAATTTACTGTTGAGAAGGAAGAAAATAAGAGTGCATAGCTTTCTTGATGTTAAAGTCATTAGAAATAACAACACTTTAAAGTTTAAAGTACA
This sequence comes from Macrobrachium rosenbergii, assembly GCF_040412425.1. Lineage (NCBI taxonomy): Eukaryota > Metazoa > Arthropoda > Malacostraca > Decapoda > Palaemonidae > Macrobrachium > Macrobrachium rosenbergii. The sequence continues at coordinate 935,351 of NC_089763.1, read as the reverse complement.
CCGAAAAGATAGCAACAACAGTCTGATTATCAATGCGAGATCTTTCCACAGTAAACAAGTAAAACAGTCAGGTATAAGATCTATGTTTTTTAGAGCTCTTCATCTAGTCAGCCCTGAATTCTTTGATGACGAGATAGACTATATATATGGATTAGTCTTAAGTTAATACTCTTACCTTTACAGGATACAGATGAGCGTTTCGTTATGGTGGCCAGACCTTAATAGAACATACCGTGTTTGCCATACATGCCAGCCTTCGATCATATTATCCACCCACTTAAATTATTAAATGTGACTGTTGTATTTTCCTACTGCACACATCGTAAGGCAGAACTTCGATAAGAAACAGCCTCATACGACAACGGAGTAGTATACAAAATTCCTTGTGGTTGCAATGGGCCAAATTTTATATTGGACAATCAGCAAAAACTGTTGAGAAACGAATTGCACAACATAAGTGCAGTATCGCTATTGATCAGAGATACAGTATCATTAGCAACCATGTTATAATATGTTTTTATCCAATTCAGTGATCTAAAGCAAGAAATTTATTCAGAAACAATAATTTTATTAAAAGAAATTTAATAGAAACAGCATGTATTCAATATAATTGAGCTCTAATAACTTCAATGGCAGTATAGGCTTGTCAGAATATAATCGCTATTTCTACATATCATGAAACCAGTACAAATTATGTAATATATTGACTTAGGTATTCACTTAATTACCTGTTTAGTCTCATTAGACTGTTAACCTTTTCTGTTTTGACGAACTATGTACTAGACAATTTATATTTTATAATATCCTGTAAATAGTTATAGTTAATGTTAACCATTTGTGGTTGTTTGTTTTATGTAAGTCTTGAAGCCAAATGTAAACATATGTCCGGTATATGTTTTTCTTAAACTGATTAGTCAATAAAGTTCCCCGGAAGAGGCCTGATGGAGGGCGAAACTGTTGGGACAAATTAAGAACTCTATTTCCTTTTCCTCTGGTTTCTCCTTCATCTTCATTGTGGAGTGCATCGTAATATTTTATCTTCGTGATTGAGAAGAATACAACTAAATATATACATATATATATATACATACATACCAAAAAATTGTTTTGAAATCAACGCCTAAAAATACGCTCTGAGTAAAAAATCATTAGTAATCCAAGGATTTCAATTAAAAATTTTCTGTACAAATATATATATATATATATATATATATATATATATATATATATAGTTATTATATATATATATATATATATGTATGTATATATATATATATATATATATATATATATATATATATATATATATATATTATTGTTACAAACTGGGTCCTTGGTTGTGAGGAATTGGAGAAGCTTATTTTTTTTGACTGCTGTGGGACCATGGGGGCCCGAGTTTATAAACAAAAGAGGAAAATTACGGGGACTCACCTTAGAACTTCCTGGATTTGAGTAATGGAAGGTCGCCATTTGGAATTAGAATTCTTTGACAATTTAAAAGGGGTTTATTTACAGAGAATGAGGCAAATATGCAAGACCCAAAAAAGGATGTAAAATGCAAGCCCATTAAAACACATAAATTAAGTTAAAGTTAAAGTCCTCCAGCTGAGAATTGATTAGACATGAGCACATGCCTTATTCTAATCAAGAATGTAATTGAACTTTACTTAGTTCTACATTTTTTTTTTTGAGAAGTAACTGAGAGCTTAGTGAGTTAAAGTCACCCCGGAAAAGTATTCTGCCCTTTGAAAACTCAAACAGTAAATTTGCATTGGTTGTAAACAACGAGAGGACTTAAAGGACTTGAAAATATTGATCCAAAGGGTACACAGAAGGAAGGGTATCCACAGGTAGTGCATTCCCGAATGTTGAAACCAGAATGATCTTTTCCGGCTGCTTTGCAAAGACAAGACAAGCCAAGTGATGCATGAAAGAAAGGACGTCATAAACAAAGATGTTTATATATATTTTTATTTGGATGGTTTCCAGTTGCCAGATCTATATCCAAGTGGTCTCCCACCCACGGAGCCTAGAGCAGTAGGCCTATATCCCACTTGGGAAGGCTTCAGTCCTTGCCCTTATTCAGTACTCAGAAGACCCAAAGGGGGCGGGGCTGCCCCATGACACATAGGATGACCTATAGAAGTATACGTTGAGCCTTTTAAGGACTGTTGCACTGCTGAAGGACTTGAGACTTTTGTCGAAGAGTGAGGACTGTTGCACTGTTGACGAGTAGACCGATTGATGAGGCAAGGAAGGTAAACACGTCGAATGGATGTGATATCGTTCGGACATCGCCACTATCGCCTTCTCTGGCTGTTGGTGAGTGTTATCCGATTTTTACAATAGGTCTAAATAGGTGTCATAGCCTGAACCGTATTGTACTGTTATATTGTCAGGTGTTAATTTAATGCTTGCTTTTATTATCCGTTCATTATCTTGTTCACTTGTTGTTCGTTCATTACAATAGCCTAATTATTCACCTAAGATAAAGTGCATCATTGTCTAACATTTATTCATTTTTGTTTTACTCTTGAGTAAAGCACACGTATACCGTTAGGCTTTTTGATGCTTTTCCACTAAATAGTCGTTAGTGAGCCATAATTAGACAGCGTGTTTGATTGTTATTTTGACATTTAAAAAAAAACAAGAAATAAATATGAATTTTATCCTTTTTTTTTTTAAATAAAGATGTGTACAAACTGCTTTGAAATGTTCAAGCAGCTTAGAGTGAAACAGGATACGTCTGTATTTTCAAAAATGTTTTGAATGGTATACTCTATCATTATCCCGAAAAGTGTAGTTTCCTAAGTTTAAAAATTTTTAAGCTAATTGCGGTAATTTGAATTTTGCAAAGTTCAAACGTTTCTCTTATTTTTTTTTTTTTAAAGGAAGGTTCCCTTTAATGTGGGTTGTTTTTTATTTAATATATAATTTTAGTATCAGTATTAGTGTCACATAATATAAATACATGAATACAGCTTTTCACGAAAATATATTGCTGGCTTGAGTCAAGGCTGCGTAATCGTCAAAATCTTGTGGATTCCATTGAGTGTCATTTGTAAATCTAAATAAATATTTGCTAATTTAACTAACGTTCTGTATGCAGGCTTGCGCACTCCGATTATGTATATGCAAAAACAAGTTGTACGCAATTTTATCACCAGTATTTTCATTTTTGCCTCTGGTCACTAACCCGGTTGTGGGATTTAGCAAAATAATAGATTATGTTGTTTCTCGTCGTGATATAGATATATGGAACAGCCTTGTAAACAAAATACAGGATAGGGAAACACTTACAAACAAAAAAGATCGTTGACGGCTGTGAAAGCCAAGTGAGCATTGGAACTTGAACACTACATATTTCATGAAAGGCTGCAAGGGCGCTTCATCTGAGGATTCGGCTCAATCCTTCCTGACTGAACCCTTGTCTGCCAACCGTTGGGGCGTGTGAATACCTTCCCTTCGGAGGATAGGATATCATGGATATTCCAATAATCCCTGACGGACTAACGGGTATTGGTTCGGTGTAATCGCAAAGGACTGCTTGCTTCTCATAATCCCATATATAGATAGCTTTTGCATTTTCAAGAGCTGATAATATATTATTATTTAGCGTGTTCCCCAGAATAGCAGGGACGTGTTGGGCTTTGTAAATACCCCCATTATTCTCTTTGCTCTCTTTTGGTGGTTGCCAGGGGTAGCCTCGATTAATGGACACGGCTCATCTGTTTTTCTTAATTCAACTTTGGTCACATGTCGTTCCCTTTGTTTCTAATTTAGGCTATGTGCCTGATTAATAGGCTAAATAGGTCCATTCTTCGTTATATTTTCTGATTTGCTTTCGTGTTTTTTGTGTGTGTATGTGTGCATGTACATGAGTCCATTTTTACCATTATATATACATACATATATATATATATATATATATATATATATATATATATATATATATATATATAACCCCATTTAACCATTCATTTTCATCAGTTTTTATCAATGGGGTCATGGAAAAAATTGAATAATTAATAACAAAACCGTTAAATTCAAAGTTGTGAAAAATATAAACAGGTGTTTTAGGTCCTGAGCTATTTTTTGACTTTATTTATCGTTCATTAAGTATGAACGATGGCAGTGAAACGTCAAAAAACGATAAAAAAACAAATGTCGAAAAAACAAATAAATAAATGAAATGAGGAACGTTTAGATGATGTTTTATTTGTCACCATCGAGTCACTGTATCTGCATCTCTGTGGGTGATATCTATAACTCGATGTAGTTACAATATATATAAAGTATATCGTATAATTTTAAGTAAAAAGAAGAAACATCTAAAATCGATATAAAAGTCGAGAAGTAGAAGATGAAATGAAACTGACAAAAAAAAAAAGGAAAGATGGAAAAAGAAACAAAAATGATCCTATTCAAAGGAAAATCCTCCTTAGATATTTCAAAAGTTTCAGTCGACTGTTAAGATCAGCGTCCGTCAGTATTAAGATTAAAAAAAGTAATCTAATCCTTGCTTCCATTTTCTGAGGATTAAATCCTCTGTGAGAGAATTGTTTTGCTGGAAGATGAGGAATGAAATAAGGATGATCACCCAGCCACCTTTAGACGCTCTGCGTTCAGGTTTTTATTGGTTTATTTTGAGTTTTATCTTTATTTCCTATGTATAAAATATAATGGTTCTTTCAATTTAGGTTTATTATCTTTTGATTGTTTATGTTTGTTCAATTTAATTTATTCAATATCATTATTTTTTGAAATGAACATTGCCATGAGGTTAAAAAACAAAAAAATTATCATAGAACAGTGGTTCAAATAAAAGAAGATGAAAGGGTCATAGCAAAAAAAAATTTATTGCCTCCTGAAATGACGAGTGTCATGAATATACGTGATATAAATAAAGAAGAAATTAATAAATAACCTTTTTTATTATGGCAATAGTAAGTGCAATAATTAATTCATATTGCTAGCGCTAGCAATACAGCTATTGCAGCTATTATAAAGGGAAGATGCTTTCTATAAATGAAAATCACTAATCAGTTCCAGCAACTGTGCCATAACATGGAATCGAACATAGTTCCTTGCTCTTTATACATACGTCAGGTGGTTGTCTGCAAAATTTTTGTCCAATCACTTCTTCTCTCTTCGCCGCCAGGAAGTAAAATGTTTCTTGATGTAGAGAAAAAATGTGACCTGTTGGAATAAAATCAGAACACTTTGAAAAGTCTTGAGACTCAGAAAGATTCAAACTTGCTCAGCCACTGTGACTCAATAAATTTTTGGCCAAATTGCATCTGTATAAGAAAGAGTGAGTGTAGGAAAATTTATGATGTTTCCATCATTGAATGAAGTTCTTGCTGATGGTCAGCTTTCAAAGCACTTTGTCGAAGGAAATCAGGATCACTTGTCTCAGCTAGATGATGAATTTCGCAAACTTTCCTGACTTAAGCCCTCAGTATTTTTCTGGATTAGCAAAAATCCGTTCTTATGTCAGGTTGATTGATGTGTAAAGACTCACAAGAAGAGTTCATTGAGCTTATCAACGATTCATACATGTGTTTTATTCAGGCCATTTATTTATACATGTGTTTTATTCATACAGGTTTTGTGATTTTTATTCATAACATGTGCTTGCAAAGCTCAAAAATAGGGCAAGTATTATAAAGATAGTTTTTGCGTACAATACCTACAACTATAACAACATTAACATAACATTTTTTATGTATTGTACTTAAATAAAAAAAGTGCTGAACGGAATGTTTTCTGATTTCATATAAATAGGTATAATGGCTTAATCAGCATAACAATGCAAGGCATTTTGCATGAATATATTCATTTTTACAGAAAAATCTTTTATTATAGGCAACCTATTTCGTTGTAAGGGTCCACAGGTGAAAAGTGACTGGAAAAGGGGAACTGGGACAAAAAGGTTGGGAACCATTGGCATAGAATATAAAAATTTAAAGGGTTTAATACAGCTTGCCTGGTTAAAACCTGTGCTTTTTATTTATATATATATATATATATATATATATATATATATATATATATATATATATATATATATATATATATATATATACACATATATATACATATATAATATATATATGTATATATATATATATATATATATATATATATATATATATATATATATATATATATATATATAACATCAAAAGATACAAAGAAATTTTCAAAATAATCGAAGAACATTTTATTGCCAAAAAAATGTAAGCCAGAATGGAAATGGTGAATTGACTTTGTATTAGTTAAAAAATAATATCCTAAATTGTTATAAATTAACAGAGAAGACAAAAAAAACTTACAAGATTTATAAAGATGGAAAAATGCTTCCAAACTCCAGGAAACGTATTTGACCAGCACAAAACATTGCAATAAATTCTGACTGAAATGGGAGGTACGTTTTGGGAGATCATAAATCATAAAAAAAAATTGATCCCCCCAAAAAACTCGCATAGTGTATATACCACTTTTCCATCCAGAGGATTTAGGAGGAAGAAATGGGTGTAGATAAATCGTGTCAGAACCTTTCTGAACATCAGAATTTGGTCGCGTTTGTAATATGAGGTTTGTCCTTTCAAACTTATTAATTTTGTAGGTTTTTTTTTCCTTTCACATATAACTTTTTTTTTTTTAACCTGACAATTTTTTCGTTGTTAAAGGAGTCGTGTATGAGTGCGCTTGAGAGTGCGATTCTGTATAGAAATAAATTAGATGACGTTAAAAATTAAATGAATTTATTCAGTGCAGTAATAGTTTCATATTCAGTAATGTTCAGTAATGTGTGATGGCACTGATCAAAGGAGAAGTGCTGGTACAGTGCCACTACAAAAAAAGTACTCCAGTCTGTGTGTGTGTATGTATGTAAATGCAAAAGTTGAAAACGCCTGATTAGCGTGTTTAATTGTTAGTTTAGAAAAAGACACTACTAAACTGTAGAGCCTAAGTTGGTTTTCTTGTGATAAAGCAGTAATTTCTAATCCTAATGCATCAAGATAAAGAGAATATCACGTTTACCAGTCTGGAATCAAATGCATTGAAAACATAGCTTATTGATAAAAAAAAATACTTCCTTCAGTAACTTCGGTAACCGGATCAGCATACATTAAGAGTAACAAGTTGAAATGTAGGTGGCAGAAGAAATTGTCAAAGTATATTGCTTGAAATAACAGAAAAAAAATCGCCTTTATTTTTCTCAATCGTATTTCCATGTCGTGATAATAGTGGGTCGCGCCTGAATGAATTTTATCGTCTTGGTGACTAGAATAAATGATAATGACGTGATAAAAGAAGTAATTGAACTTTTTATAATGATTTTATCTTCTCGTCCAGTTTTTGCACTAGACGAGAAGACTGAAGAATCTTTTGGTCAAGAAAGCATTAAACTCGTGATAAAATCAGCGCGAAAAGGAATATCTTTTTCAGTCTTTGTTGGACGATGAAAAAGAAGAACGAATTTATTAAAGAAATCTTTGAAATTTTTTAAGATAATGATTATACAAAACCATAATTATCATTTTTTTTCTCCACTGGACGGAAATAAAGAAAAACGACTTGCCAAAGCCTCATGGAAAAGGCGCATCAAAGAGACAACTCTGAATCGAGAAAAGAATTTGAAAGAACCTCAGCTTCTGGCATCAATCATCGTTTACGGGAGGAGGCGGGGGAGGAGGAGGAGATAATTGCGATGAATGGAAGTGGTAAAATTCGAGAGCCATCTTGCCTTGGAGGATCGAAGGATGTCTTGCGAGAGGAGGGAAGGATCCTGTCACGAAAGAAATAGGAAAAGGGAAATCATTATTCTCTCCTTTT
>NC_089763.1:905006-925006 GCF_040412425.1 Macrobrachium rosenbergii | reverse complement strand
TGTGACCTTCCGTCCCCCACCCCCTTCCCAGTGGGGGAAAAGCCTCTAGCGATGAGGTTGCTAGTCCCACGCCCTCTTCGTAATCCCTGCTGGGTCGACTAGTCAGCGGCACTAACTTGCAAAACCGAGCCCAGTGCTGCACCGTATTTGAGAGTTCTCTAAGTAGAGAATTACTTCGACTTTTGTGTCAGAAGACCTACCTTTATATATATATCTCAGTTTTTGTTGTTGTTGTTGTTGTTGTTGTTGTTGTTGTTGTTGTTGTTGTTGTTGTTGTATTCAGTAGTTTGAAATAATTATCTTTATGGCGTCGTAATTTCCTGACCTTTCCTAAAAATACTTTCTTGTTTTTTACTTTTACTCTGACAGAAATTAGAAATACTTCCTCATTTCCATTTTATTCCTGTTCTCTTTCTTTAAGAGGTATTTGTTGCTCCTTTTTCGTTTAGAATTGTTTTTACTACAATGTCATCATCAAATATATTCTGTTTTGTGGGATCCTGTGGTTCTGTACAGTCATTATTGGTGTTCCTATTTCATGTAAAGTAGCAACTTTCTCGTATATATATTTTTTCGACTCTAAGGGTCGATTATTACTCTCAAAAAGGCAATTTTCTGACATTTCGAGTCATGTTTCACAATTCAGAGACGCGGACTCGCCTTTATCGTTTCATATTGAAGCTTCCTTCAGAAATATGTTCAAGTGAGTCTGGACCTGTTGTATAATGGTATCCCTTTATGATATTTAAAATGAACCTAGGCGCAATTTGTCTCTTGGTTCTGCACTAAGAATATGATTCCTTTTCGTTTGTCTCTGACCCCTGAGCGGTTTCTGTTCCACGCAAGATTCATTCACAAGTGTCAAAGTATTATACTCTACCTGGAACTAGAGTTTGACTCTGCTGAAATCAATAACTTGACTTTTCTGATTCATAAAGTAGTAAAACAAAGCTTTTTAAAAAGTAGATTAAAATTCCGCCCACACTGGACCGCAAATAAGAGGGGCGAAGCGTCAATATAGTAGAAGTGAAACCAGTGTTTACCATTGATGAAATGGAAATGAAGAGGCCAGGATCAGTTTCGATGCCCAAACAATGACATGCAAGCTGAATGCTTCATGAAGAGTCGAGCCTTCGTGTGGACACATGAATTACTGGATAAATGTGCGTTTGCCAGATCTATATTGCTGGTATCGACTGGAAATTTATACATGGAAATTTGATGTTGATGTAAATCGTGCAGATGGGTAGATTTTGTTTATTCTGAAACACATGAATAACAGGAAAAGTATTAGTAACATTTGTTATTGTGATATTGACTTGCTATTTTGATATACCGGTATATTTGAATAAATAAGTGGATTAGTCTTAATTCAATCTTCACTGTTCAGTTGTCATTCTGTGTTGCCCATTTTTCATTGATATTATTTCGTAATTGTTTTCATACAGTATATTTTTTGTCTAAATATGTTACATACTGCGTGCTGTTAATCCACTGAATTTTTGGTTTTATTTAGCATGAGATAATTGATATTTTAGTTTTTTTCCGCGAAAAGTAATTGATTTTCTATTGTTTACTTCATAATTAAATACAATAAATACTACTTTTGGGTTATTCATGTTCCATAACATCGTCTCTTTTTAATTAGGTCTTGCGGAGTTTATAGTGGGATAGGTGAATCTATTTTTGACAACTAGATTCTTTTCAAGTATCATAATTTCTTTTTAAATAACAGCTAGCCTACTTGTCTTGGGGTGTGTGGTGACTGCACAAAGAAACTCCCGTCCCAAGGTCTGCATCGTGGTCTTTGTGCCATCCAAGTGGGAAAAGTTCCTTGTAATGAGAGTGAATACAGGTATGGTCTTACTTTCCCCATTTTCTATTTTTAATTTTTTCCCATTTTCGTAATTCCTCCTAATTTTTTTTCACTAACCAGTGGCATGGTAGACAGGATGATTATGGGGAGATTCCTTGATAAATTAGCTGTTTAATACCTGCATATCTCGGTGACAGTTTCTTTGTTGTATATTTTTATTAAGATTCAATATTTTCATTCGTACATAAGCCCAGTCTTTCACTGTAATGAATGTGAATAACCACAAATTCGAGAGATTTTCGAGACTTCACGTCTCATCTGCGGTGCTGAAAGTTCTCCACACTAAAGAGGGGACGTGATGTCTTGAAGCTGTTCTGTGAAATATAGGCGACTCTCGTCCTCAGATTTGTGGATTTTCTTTTGAAGATCAGTTTGAGGCAGTTCTTTGGTATTTAAAGTATGAACACAATCCATTTTTTTTTTTAATGTAGATCAGGATTTCCTTCGTGACTACAAAGGAATTTTGACTCTGGCTACCATGAGTTTTTTTTTTTAACCTAAGGCATATTTTGGTATCTTTGATGACTTCAGTTTTTATTTTTTATATACTTTGTTTTTTTTTTATTTATTTGTTACTATAACAATATCTAGCTTGGTTCAGGTGTTACTAATCACACACAGGTGAACTGTTGTGAAGAGAGAAATAAACCAGACGCTCAAAGAAGGGCCTTCTAGAAAGTAGGTCAAAAGATAAAATGATTGCATTATTCTGCGGGGAACTGTTGGGTCCCCACCCTTCTCTCTCTCTCTCTCTCTCTCTCTCTCTCTCTCTCTTTCTCTCTCTCTCTCTCTCTCTCTCTCTTAGAATTTACAGCTTTCTCTCTCTCTCTCTCTCTCTGTTAGAATTTACAGCTTTAGAAATGGCTTTTTAAGACAACCTTCACTGCAATACAACTGCTATACCCTCATAAGTCCTGTGTATTTACAGATATATAGGCTATATATATATATATATATATATATATATATATATATATATATATATATGTATATATGTCTGTTATTATACAGTATATGTATTATGTAAAAATAATACATATATATACATATATATATGTGTGTATAGACGTGTGTATGTATGTATGTACATTTGTGTTTGCGTGGCTGAATGCGCGTCTGTCCATGTGCTTATATGATTAATTTTCATTCTCTGTTTCCATGACTGAGTAGGCCTAGGCCAAATTAGAAAGCCACGTGCAACATTCAAAGTCAATGTTAATTCGTCCATTCCTTTATCTTTCACCTTTTCATTGAAAATAAATTCTTAATTTTATTACTGAACTCCCCCAACCGATATTTATATCGCTGTATTTTATCACGTACATATTGCTTTCATTTTGTCACTCCTCAGTTACGATCTGCACCCGGCATATTTCTTTTGATCTGGCAGAGCGAAAATGTATCTTCGTTAGAAATGGGAGAGTTTGCCTGATTGATTATATACATATATATATATATATATATATATATATATATATATATATATATATATATATATATATATATATATATATCATTATTATTTAGGTGAAAATAAGAAACAGGGTGTAGGTCTGACCGGTTTCGACTTTTTATTTCCAAGCCATTGACGAAGGACTGATACAGAGTGTGAGAAGTCACAAATATATATACTACAAGAATAGTACTGATTTAACATACACAACCGTTAGAGGCTCCATATCCCCATCAGGCCGGTGTCGAGGTAGGAGTAATTTTTTCATTTGGCTAAAAATCACAATAGACTCTCAGGGGACATTGCTGATAAACAGACCATACCCCACCTCAGATCCACACCTGACAGGTGTCATGGAGGTGGGTTTGGAAACTCATTAACATTACTACCCTCGTTTTTGTGTTTACAAATATGATAATCCTATTTTCATTATCTCTACTTTTCCTTAAAGTTTAAACAATTTACAAATTTCTTTTGATATTAAAGGATCAAGTTTATACATCCCTTTTAGACTGATATTCATATATGGTTGTAACTTTCTTTTATGAAGCTAGATTCAATGATGTTCCTTTCCAGTGCATTATTAGAATATACAATCCTTTTGCCCTTCCAGTTGATAGCATGATTGTTCTCACTAACATGTACAAATATACCACTGTTCCTTTTTATGCATATCTCACACATTTCTTATGTTAGCTTCATAAAAGAAAGTTTTCCATAATATGAATATCAGTCAAGGGATGTATAAACTTGATCCTTTAATATCAAAAGAAATTTGTAAATTGTTTAAACTTTAAATTCATTTGGCAGTGATATATGAAAATAGGATTATCATATTTGTAAACATAAAAGGGTAAAATGTTAATGAGTTTCCAAATAAAAAATCCATGACACCTGTCAGGTATGGATCTGAGTGTATAAGATTTATATAACAGTTAAAAATCCCCTGAAGTCAAATGATTTTAGCCAAAATGAGCTTTAAAAGGCCACTTCTATATACCGGCCTGAGTACATGAGCCTAACGGTTGTGCATATATATCAGTACTGTTCTTGTAGTATATATATTTGTTTCTTTTTGCTGTCACACTCTGTATCAGTCCTTTCGTCATCAATTGAAATAAAGTCGAAACCGGTCAGGACAACCTACAAATCGTTTCTTATTTTTCACCTGTGGTAATCAAACATGTGATAAATGAATCACCTACAAAAGTATTTTTAATTTATTTATATCATATATATTATATATATATATTTATTATATATGATATATATATATATACGCATATATATATCATGTGGTGTGTTAATTGTGGTATTATTCGTTATAGCCTATATAAAACTCAATTACATCTTGGTTTGATATATAATATATATATATATATATATATATATATATATGTATATATATATATATATATATATATATATATATATATATATATATATATATATATATATAGCCTGTATATATGTACGTATATATCAGTGTTTTCGTGTAGACATTTTGTATGAATATATTTTGATTATTTGAATTGCCTTGAAAAGCCATGTGTCATATTACATTAATTTTCAATTTCTGTGTTTTTAAATCGCAAATTTGTTACGATGAACAAAAAGCGCTGCAGTATTAGATATAAAAGTAGATATAAAAGATATCAAATATATATAAATTGATAAAAAGATATAAAAACTAATAACCCAAAACGCGTCAGCTTTGATAATAAGAAATTCCATCGAACACAGGATGAAAACTTTGGCCAAAGAGACACATTTTCCCTCTTCCTCCATAAATCCTGTTTCCGAGTCTTTTATAAAATCGACGAGAAGCCTCGTCGAGAAGAAGAGGGTCTCTCCATTGCAAAGGTCATATTTTGAAATAAGGACATGTTCTTTCTACAGAACCCAGTCGTCTTTTGCGCTCGATTGGACTTTCACGGAAAATGGGAATTTCCTTAAAAGGAAGAGTAGACTATTTCATTTTTATATATATGGTTTATTATTGACTGGTGATTTGACTTCAGGCTTCAAGAACTTATTCTTGTCCATTTAAAGAATTTTTATGTTAGTTACTATCTCAGTAGAGGTTCTTTTATTTTTCTTTACAATTGGGCTTTTGTTTTTTTTTTTTTGTGTAATTTTCCATTTTTTCATCACTGTTTCATTTTTCATTATATATATAATGTACACACACACACATATATATATATATATATATATATATATATATATATATATATATATATATATATATATATATATTATATATATACACACACACATATACATATATATATATATATATATATATATATATATATATATATATATATATATATATATATATATATATATATATATATATATATATATATATATATATATATACATATATATATATATATATATATATATATATATATATATATATATATATATATATTATATATATATATATATATATATATATATATATATATATATATATATATACATAGCCGCTATATATTTGTGTATGTATGTGTTCGCGCTTGGTTTCTTTTGTGTGAAACGGATTATTTTCTCACAGCGGGTAGCGCCCGAGTAAGATAAGCCCCTTTTGACCTTATTTGCCAACTTAGTGACCTGTAAAAAGCTTTGCGTAAGACCTCATCGGCTTCGGTGCCACTCCTGCTCTTACGCAGGAGATTATTCGTCACACACGTCCCGTCACACATGCTATTTGTGTGTTCTCTTTTTCCCCTGAATACTGGCATATCGCAATATGCCTGCTTGTTACTAGCCTAATTTTATTTACCTTTTTTTTTGCCCAGTATAATTTTGGATCAACTCGGTCAGCCACAATTCTCGTTGACACCTTTGATCATTTAAAAGATCGAAAACAATACTTAAAATATAGAATAACATAAAAGAAAGTGTCAAAATAGAAGTTGCTAATTATTTCAATATTGTTGTAGGCAAAGAAAAAAATTCCGTCCTGTTAAATTTAATGGGTGGGAATTAAGTGATAGCAAAAGGTATAGCCTAAACTCTCTCTCTCTCTCTCTCTCTCTCTCTCTCTCTCTCTCTCTCTCTCTCTCTCTCTCTCTCTCTGATATATATATATATATATATATATATATATATATATATATATATATATATATATATATATATATATATTTTATATATTTACATAACAATTAGGAATTAACTAAATTAGATAATTGGTAATCTCTCTCTCTCTCTCTCTCTCTCTCTCTCTCTCTCTCTCTCTCTCTCTCTCTCTCTCTCTCTGTCGTCGATGATATATCAATAAATTATTTTTGAGACCTTCCTCTACATTTCCCATTTCATTTCTCCTCATTCGACCCAATGATTTATGGCTTTTGGAGGATCATATTTCGATTCATTTCTCTCTCTCTCTCTCTCTCTCTCTCTCTCTCTCTCTCTCTCTCTCTCTCTCTCAAAATAAATTAATGGAGAATTCATGACAGGAAGATGGCCCCACCAATTTAAGAAAAAGTTTGAGAGGCAAAGTACCCGAGTTTTAAAGTTGATTTTGATTCTCTCTCTCTGTCTCTCTCTCTGTCTCTCTCTCTCTCTCTCTCTTCTTTATTATATATATATATATATATATATATATATATATATATATATATATATATATATATATATATATATATATATATATATATATATATATATATATATATATATATATATATATATATATATATACTGTATATATGTATGTATATGTATATAGCCAAACGAATTTTCTCCTTGAAAAGTGTGGCAGAGAAAGCGTTAATCTTTCAAATATTGGCTAAACATTTTTGGTGTGGCGTTGCAGGCCTCATCTCCTTATCTCGACTAACACCAGATACATAAATCGCTGCCGGAAGTATACTGGGTTACTGTCAGGTACCGGACACAAGACGTAATATCCTCCCCCTCCCCCTCCCCCTCATCCCCGCACCCCCCCCAATGAGATCGATTCCAGGGTCCCTCCTCGCTCATTTGAGCCGTCTAACCAGTTGTTTCAAGTGCTTGGCGATGAACTGACGATTTACTTGTTCTTTAGTCATTTGATGAGGCATTAGCACAGAATTAAAAAGAAAAAAAAGACTGATACAATGATGATTATATGCAAAAAAAAAAAAAACTAGCTCCCGTGTGCGAGAAATTCACACTAATCGGCTTCATACTGATTGTTTTTATAATTACTCTGTATGAATGAAGAACGTCAAATCTAAATTTTGCTTGCCTGGGGGCCAAACTCGACGTTCCTAATCATCCCCAGTACTGAACTAATCATCACTGTTTGTTATCAGCGCAAAAGTAATTATTTCCCTTGAAGAATAATAAAGTACAAAGATGAGAATTATGATTCAGTAAAAGAGGAGGAGAATTTCGGGTGGTGTGGAAGGTCGCGCCTATTTATGTGCCGATGAAATTCAAAAACTTAGGATATTTGGCGAAATGCTGAAATAATCCTTTGAATGGAGCAGAAGAAATATATATAAGCCTCCCTTGATCTTATTTATAAACGACCCTCGTTTTTCTGAAGATTCCTTCACTGGAACTAAATGCGGAAAAGAGTGGAACTTTAAACAGGTTGAGGTGTCAGCAGAAGCCACATACTACAAAAGAAAGAAAATATGGTTTGTTTGAATGGCGTACATATATACAGAGCAAGTACATATACAGTAATTGAGCATCAAAAAATACATAAATCAAAATGCATACAATATACAGGCATATTAAAAGTTAAATGCTTAAAACCTAAATTCAGCTCGACGAAAAAATAATCCAAAGGGACGCAAGCCAATTACTGGCTCTGATTAAAAGACACTGGAGGAATTTGGCAGAAAGCAATTCATGTAATTGGCTGCTTTTTTTTTCCTCTAATCTTTAGTCATGAATCTCCGGGGAGCGTTGAAGTGCTGTTCTTCCCCTACCAATCCTGTTCTCACCTGTCTGACTTCCCCAATCAGAATCCTACCGTGCATCCTCCCCAGCATACTACAGTATTCAATGCTATGCCCCTATAAATCTGTCATCTGTCTTAGTCTGTCACATTCGCCTTCATAAAAAAAGGATTAGCCTACTCGTTTCTCTCACCAGTTCTTTGAGAATCTCGTCGCACAGTAAACACGTCAAACTTTACATTTCATACCTTGGCATCTCATTTGTAGTACCATCCAGTTTCATCTCATCAGCATCCTTCTACCTAATAGTAATTGCTCATTTCGTCAGTAAACACTCATAGACGAATTCTCAAACTTACACTAACTCTTTCCGTTATTATTTCATTCAGTTCTGCATCCCTCATGTCCTCAGTAGTCCACACTTACTCTGAAGAATAGTTAGGTCGTTACACTCTGATGCATTAAACTTCTTTTGTATGTAAAGCAAGCATTGGCTCTCTTTTAACCTCTAGGCTCTAGAGCAGAATTTATGACAAGATAGATAGATAGATAGATAGATAGATAGATAGATAGACAGATTGATCCTTTCCTGTTCCCCAGTATT
Organism: Macrobrachium rosenbergii; assembly: GCF_040412425.1. Taxonomy (NCBI): domain Eukaryota; kingdom Metazoa; phylum Arthropoda; class Malacostraca; order Decapoda; family Palaemonidae; genus Macrobrachium; species Macrobrachium rosenbergii. Next base: position 916,163 of record NC_089763.1, on the reverse strand, counting down.
ATTTAGGTAGATATACAGTAGATAAGTAGACTCTTTATCCTCCACCACATTCCAGTTGACTGATCTCCCATTCACCTATATAGTGGAAGTCATCCCAGCTGGCGTTCTCTCTAAAGTTGATCATTAACCACGAATTGGCATCTCGGCACAATTTCAATCCTCAACGCCCACCAGGAAATTATTAAACTAATAAGGCGATTAATGAAAGATAATACAATAATGCCTCTCTGGTCTGTGGCAGAAATAGAAGAAATACTTTGGAAATGCTGAGGTCTTTCATTGAAATTATGGGGGATTTCACTGGAGTTCTGAGATAATTATCTCATTTCAGTTGTGAGGCAATTCATTGAAATTATGAGGTAGTTCGCTGAAACTGAGTTATTTCATTAATATTATTTGGTATTTCATGTTATGAGGTATTTCACCCAAATTTTAAGGTATTGCGTTGAAGTTGAAGACTTTCATTAAAATTTAGGGGCATTACCCTGAAATGAAGATGTATTTCACTTATTTCTACAGTCTTCTGGTTATTTTTTCCTTTTCTCTGCTATCAAGTTTAGGAATGCTCCTCCTACTTCTGTGTTCCCTGACTTATAACCTTCGTTAAAAATAAAAATTTCCTTGATTGTCATGACCCTGGGATAATAAAGGGCATTAGGATACCCCTCCTGTCGCCCTCCGTACCTGAAAAAATATAAACTTGAAGTGGGAAGATTTGCACAGACCTTTCATAAAATAGGACGACAGCTGAAGCCTGGGTAATAAGATGGAGTCAAATAATGTGATGGAATAGCAAATAAGAATGATAGATTAAATCCATCCATCAAGCGAGGAGAGAGATGGCAGCATCTGCCAACTCAAGATAATTGACATATCACTAATTACTTGTCCTCAATTAAACACTTCCTGCCACATGCGCTCAAACTGATTCAGCCTTCAGTGACAGAACCTTATATTATTCATAGTTTTGGCTTAATCGCTGGTCATGTATTAATTGGAGCGGAAATGTTTGTGAATGAATATATGGGGACAAAGGTAAGTAGATTTATCCTAACTCAGATCGGGAAACAAGCATGTTAATCACTGTGAACATTCATACTCGTGAATATGACTCCATAATTAACTTGCTGACGCCTGTGCACAGAATTATGTATTTTTATGAAGATTAGTATCTGTTACAACCGTTGGGAAACATAAGAATATTCCGGGTAGGAATATTACGTAACATACCGATTGGTCTGTCTTCAGAAGGCGATGGGGGGAGTTCAGCCTTTTCCATCTCTCTCTCTTTAACAGCGAATCTTTTTCTCAGCGGGTATCTCACGCCCTCTCTCTCTCTCTCTCTCTCTCTCTCTCTCTCTCTCTCTCTCTCTCTCTCTCTCTCTCTCTCATCTTTCCCCTCTCTCTCTCTCTCTCTCTCTCTCTCTCTCTCTCCTCTCTCTCTCTCTCTCTCATTCCACATTAAAGAAATGAATTGGGTCATATAAGGAAAACTCAATCTTTCCTACAAAAATAGATTTATTATTTAAAGCAACCCAACAAGCAATGAATAAACAAAGCAGAGATTAAAATGCATCATAAATGAAATTGTCAAGAAAGAAAACATCTAACTCAAGATTTAGTCTCAGTCCAACTAAAAAATCTGATTATGGCTAATAGCCTGCAAATTAAAAAAATCTCACATATTCCATTATAGACTTTGTAAGAGTTTAGTCTCAAGTCTCCACACATAAAATACTAGACATTGCAAAGGTTTGCGTCTGTCTTTCTCTATGATCACACCAACATGATAACATCATGTTATTGCCCACAAAGTCATCACCACAACCATGACATCTGTCGAAGAAATTAAACACAGATAATACTCCCAAAAATATACAAGTGCAAAAACAGAATAATGAAAAGTCTAAAATGCATGAGTAAATAGCATACTGGTAAAATATAGAACACAATAAAATAGAATATTGAAATGGTAAAATGCTACATCCACTGCCCACACAAGATCAAAAATGTCTTGAAATATGGTAAAAAAAAAAAATAAGTTCAAAAATGTCTTGAAATATGGTAAAGACCATAAGTTCACACTTCACAATTTCAAAAACGAACGAAGAGTCTGAACTGTACCTTATTCTGCCAATTCTAAGAGCTTGCCACACAATCAAAGATAATGTCTTCACGATCTCGCTCTAGTTCTGCTAATGAACGACCGAACTAATTTTTAGGCAGAATTAGACACAAAATCGAGATTCTGTAACACACGAACTCATGTACGTGCATAGCAACTTGGTCATATGAACCGGCCAATATCGCGTGTTCATCAGGTTAACTGCTGAGATGATCAAACTATTTGCTGAATGCAACGATTCTGCAAGTGACGAGCTCACGACAGTACCATCTCACAATCAAAAATTCTTCCATCACACTATATAACATAGTAATATTAAAGCGACCGTATTTTCTGAAATAGTGCTCAGCCACCCCATAAGAGCGTCTCGCTCTCCTTAACGGCAAACTAAAACAAAAGCATATGTATAAAACATAACAGATAGGGCTTATGCTCAATTAGCAATGTCTACTGAACCACAGCTTTAGGTACTGCCCTCATGACGTACTTGCACATCTACTGGGGGTATTGTCTTAGAGCACTTGCGTGAAGTCTTACAAGCACAAATGAGCTTTACTACTCCCATAATAACAACTATCAGAAAAACAGCCACTAAAACTATTAAGACAGCTGGCAACAAATATTCACGGTACTCGACCATGAACGTATCCTCGATCTCTTCCATCGGCGGGACAGTCCTCGGTATCTCTGTCGAAGGCACTGGAACTATATCGTGATTGTTATGCATATGACGCATGAATATCTTCTCGGAACTGTTGAACACAGCACGGCTAAGTACGAGAAAGTCCGTAGACAGGATTCTGCAGGACGAGTCGAACAGCTTGGACCCTCGAAGCACGAACGTCGTCGTCTGGTTATTCTGGCACATCGTCGTGATGGAGCACTCTTTGCAATACAGGGCAGTAAGAGTACTGGTGGTGATCATGTGGTATTCACGTGGAAGCTGTATAAAGTCACATTCAGTCGGAGTCTGTCTATGAACTAAAGACAATTCACAACCACCCACAGACACAACTTGCAACTGGAAAACATTACTGTCACACACATACTTCTCCCTAACCAAGGTACAACCTGTCTTATAATCAACTCCCAAACACTGATATTGATCTCCCAAAATGAACATGATCTCTAATCCCTTCCATATCACTACTAAGTCTCCAAAAGCACTTGGAAAAGGTCTAACAACAAAACTAACAAAAGGCTTCATCGTACTGACAGGAACGTATACTATCAATCCCCGATCAGACAATCTCACCCTCAAAACATTATAATATAAATACAAATCTCCTCCCGTGAACAATACTTTCGCTCCAAGTAAATAAGCGGAATTCCTTAGAACATTTTCTAAGTATCCCAAAGGTAATATATCACCATACACACGACCATCTGCTGCAGCAATAATTGCTTTAACTTGCATTTGCACTTCTGTCCTTAGAGAATCAGTTTCTTTCTCAACATTAAGAACGGTATGTTGGATCGTAAGGAATGCAATTGTCACATCAAGATCCTCTTTTCAAACCTTCCACTGAAACTGACAAATCATTCAAAGAACGTCTCATTGTTTCAAAACTATAACTCAGTTTCTTATTACTTTCTTGCAACTGATTTAACTGTTTCCCCTTGAGCTATTAAGTCTTTTTGAACTTCTGCTACTTTGACTAAACTGCCAATGGACATCGCTCCAATCGCAGCAATCACGCCAACACCTAAAAGAACTAAAGGTGCTGCTCTTTTACTTCTCCCATTCTCTAATTCATCTAAAATGAACACGAAACAAAAAAAAAAAAAAACAACAAAAAAAAATAAGTATTATATACAGTATATACAAACATCAACCCATTTATCCCTCAAACTATATACAAACGTTCCATTACATCCCAACTTTCTTTAACTTTGAAATATGAGTTAATTTCGTCACACCGGTATTTACATCTTTTACTACAAATCTATTCCCTCTTTTGATCTCTACAATCTCAAAAGGTCCGTGGAACTTCGGACTTAATTTATAATTCAGATCATTCCGAACATTCACTTTAACAAACACTCTATCACCCATCGAAAAAGCTACTCCCCTCGATTTCGCGTTACTTTTCTCTACCATTGTGCGCGAACTAAGTTCAAGTTCTTTACTGATACGTGCAAATCTTTCTCTCGCTGTATTTATCAACGAAGTGACCGTAACATCACCCCGAACTCGGTCTGGTAACAAATCAAAAGGTCCTTTCAACTTGTACCCATACAAAGCTTCTGCTGGAGATATCTTAATTGTGTCATTCGTCATAGTATTGATACTATATCGCACTTCATCCAAAGATCTGTCCCAATGTGTATCGGAACCACCCACTGTCATGCGTAAAGCTTCGATTACTTTCCGATTCGCCCTCACACATAACCCATTCGCTTCAGGTCTATACGGGATTATAGATACTTTCTTTATCCCCAATAAATTGGCAAGACCCTCTAAAGTCTTATTAATAAACTCCCTACCATTGTCTGTGATCAGACATTCCGGAACACCATATCTACAAATTATCCCCTTAAAGAATGCTATAGCAACTTCCTCAGCTGACTTGTATTTCAGTGGGAAAATCTCGACAAAACGAGGTAACTCGTCAACAACTACTAATAAATGTCTATAACCATAAGCGAACTCTGAGAAGTTACCCAGAATATCCATATGCACTCTCTGAAACGGCCTATGTGGTACGGGATATGAACCCAAACGACACGACACCGTCGTCGCCGGCTTATTCGCATTGCAAACAGCGCAACACTTTACAAAGGTCTCCACTGCGGAAAACATATTTTTCCAAAAGAACTTTGACCTGACGTTTTCATACGTCTTGTCCACACCTAAATGAGGAGAACCAAATTTACAATGTACAATGTCTAGAACTTGTGGTACTAGACTCTCTGGCACGATGATTTGTGCAATCTCACCCATGCTTCGAGTACTTCATGAAGTTATACTTAACTTTCCTCACCAATAAATTATTCTTCAACTCTAGACCAGAAAAGGGCAACTTATACCCTTTCTTCGGTGAAACTCCCCTAAGAAATGCCTTAGCATCTGACAACAATTTATCCTCATCTTGCTTTTGTTCGAGCAAGCCTATGTCCCAAGTGACATTTTCACCCGTAATATAACACACAGCGTTACCCTCAATATCACGAACAACAATCTCTCCCAAGACTGCCGACTCACTATTTCTCCCTGAAGTATGCACTGTAGAAACGTGTTTGTCCTCTACATGCGATATCTCAGAACTACTAGTATCAGAGACATTAGACACCAAATGTTTACTCTCGTCTCCCACACAGGATTCGGATTGCACTCCCTCATCCTCGACTGGAAAATATCTGCTCAATGCATCTGCAACCACATTATGCTTACCTTCAATGTATTTGAGGTTTGCATCAAAATCTCTCAATGTCAAAAACCAACGCGCTCTCTTTGGGCGATAAATTTGGCTTATTAAAAGCTCTAACAACGGTTGATGATCTGTAAAAATCTCAACTTTATTTCCCAACAACAACATCTTAAAATGAACAAGGCTAGAGACGACTGCGAAAGCCTCCTTGTCCACAACTGACATCAGCCTTTCGTTACTACCACGCGTTTTGAACTTTCTGCTATAAAAGCAATTGGGTGTAATTTTCCTCAAATTTCTGCATCAAACACGCACCTATACCTTCCTGACTCGCGTCAGTCACTAAGGTGAACGGTTGACTAAAATCTGGAAACTTCAAAACAGGTGGGTTCACCAAAAAGCGTTCTTAAGCTTCTCAAAAGCTAATTGCTGACTGTCACCCCAAACAAACTTAACGTCTTCTTGTAACAAGTCTGTCAATGGAGACGCTATTGTAGAAAAATTCCGCACAAAACGGCGAAAGAAACCCGACATACCTAGGAACGAACGAATCTGTTTCCTGGTTTTGGGAACTGGAAAACTCACAATGGCTTTAACTTTCTCATCATTCACTCTGACTCCCTCTTTAGAGATAACATGACCTAAATAGACAATTTTTCTTTTCAGAAACTCACACTTGGCCAATTTGACCTTTAATCCAGCGAACCGTAATTGCTTGAGGACTTCTTTTAACACCTTTAGATGTTCTTCAGTCGTATCTGTGCATATGAGAATGTCGTCCATGTACACAAACACCGACTTTCCTAACAAACCATGAAGTACTGTGTTAACCAGTCTAGTAAATGTTATTGGGGACCCTTGTAATCCAAAAGGCATCCTATTAAACTCGTAATGTCCCTTTGGTACCGAAAATGCTGTATATTTACGGCTACTCTCGCAAAGCGGAACCTGTAGAAACCCTTGCATAAGATCTATAGATGAATATATATTCTTGCCACCGATCTCAACAAATAAATCAGGCAAACAAGCTACAGGATATCTATCTGGGCATGTCTTTTCGTTCAATTTACGAAAATCTACACAAACTCTGATACTACCGTCTTTCTTTGGAACCGCTAATAAAGGAAAGTTATAGGGCGAAGAGCTTTGCCTAATAATTCCCTCCGACTCCCATCTCTGAACTTCCTTTTCTACTTCTTCTCTGATCTTAAAGGGAATTCGATATGCTGGAATATATATGGGATTTGTACCTTTCTCTAGGCGAATTGAATGTTCTAAAACATCTGTAACTCCTAATTTATCTCCCTTCAAAGCAATGATATCTAAATATTCTTTCAACATTTTCTCTACTTTATTTGAATACTCGGAATAATCAGCTTTAGCCAAATGTTCATGAAGAACTTGATTTCTGAATTGCAGCTCCTCCCTGGGAAACGTGTTACTGTCTCCACAAAAACTCACTATCTTATGTTCTTCCTTAAACTCTTCAAAATCAATTACATAAGTACCCTTGTGATATTTTTTCACTGAGTCTTGATAGCTAACTAATTCTACTGTAGTTACGCCTGCAACTGAAACTTCATTTACTGACACCATACTCACAACGTTTTTGAATTTCTCGGTTCCCTCAACAACGCATACTTGAGAAGGAAACTTTTTCTCTTTCATCGACACTTTAACCAATGTAGGAACTCGCGGTTGCAATTCAATATCTTCCAACAAAAATCCTTTGAAAGACTTTCGCGGAATGTCTTCACTCTCTAATGACTGTGTTACACATGTCTCAGACTGCGTCTTAGGTTTCTCACAAGTTTTTTTCCTGTGTATATATGGAACAAAACAACCTAGCTCACCTATTGTAATCCCCTGAATTCCCGTAAGAATGTTGATGTTATGTCGCATGCAAGAAGGGTGTCCTAGCAAAACCATTTCACCTAAGGCTAATCCTTCTATGACCAAAAATGATTCTACTATTGTCCTTTCGCCGATACAAAGCGTAAGAAATGACGAACCTAAAATATTCAGTTTCCTCGCTTGTACGTCACGCACTGTCTCATTAGTAGGGACTAATTTACACTCTGGAAACTTCGAGTGAAAAAGGTCAGCATTTACTAGGTTAACTGAGCTACCAGAATCAATGAAGGTAGAAATTTCATTGCCATTAGAAAATCCACGTACAATCGGCCTAGGTTCTGGTGATTCTAAGACCTGATTGCTCATTATCCTGTGTCCGTTTTCGAACTTATCTTGTGAAAATTCTGATGTTCGTTTGTGTACCTAGAACTTGCATCATGTGGAATTCTCCTGTCATATCTATTAAAACTACCCCGTGTTTTCCTTGAATATTCTCTATTCTTTGTGGCTGGGCAAAATCTCCATCCATGGTCTGAAGATTTGCAGGCTGAACAATATCTCACTCTGCAATTTGATTTACTATGTCCTATTTTATCACAATTAAAACAACGAATTGTTGTTACTGATCTCTCTGAGGTTTTCCTCAATTCCACCTGTGCACATGATTTCGCTCCTGCATCATTTCCTAGATTTGAGGAGTTCGCATTATTCTGCGGTTTTGAAACTGTAGCTGAAATCTTAGCACCTCCCTTCACAAAACTACTGTCTAGCGTCGGGCATTTTGATAGATTTTTGTTAACCTGTGCAAACAAAAAGGATTCATCTGTGTCCTGATCAATTCTTTTATCAAAACTATCTGTAATTATATCTGGGACTGACGTTAAAAGGCAAGCAAAGTGTAGCAGTTTTTCAAAATTATCTAAAGATTTCTTTATCTCACCTACTGCATCAAATAAGCGAGCACTGTACGCTATTAATGAATCATTACCCTTCCTAGTTCTGATAAGGGCACGTAAGTTCTGAACAATGCACTCGCGATCAACTCTGCCATACGACGTGCGTAAGAATTCCTGAAGTTCTTTCCAAGTTTTACACTTTCTGAACCCGAAACCTCGTGCTCGTTCTCCAATGTCTCCTTTGTCTAGATCTAAAAAAGCCTTTGCTTCTCTCAAAGCATCAGCGCCACCCGTAATCTTCCTAGAATTCAGATAATTATCTATTGATTCAATAAATGTCTCTACATTCGGTGTTAATTTCCCATCAACTAGTCCCTTAAAATTTGTAATGCCTGCATTAAAATTTGTTAACTTATGGGTCACGACCGACTGGGACGGCCCTGCGTCGGAGTCTGACATTTTGCGCAAAATTCGGCGACCCGAACGTAACAACATAAGATGAAACAAAAGAAAACAAAGAAGAAAACAAAAAAGAAAATGGGAGAAAAGCGAAAGTTAGCCCTCTCCTAAAAAGAAAAACAGAAAACGGGGTTACTCAACACTCAGTCTGCCAACAGAAAACGGAGCTCTGTGCAACCTGTGACGTCACCATCTCGAAGACGAAGCAGAGAAAAAGATAGGAGTGATTTTTGTTGAATCACCACATGCTTAATTAACTCACAATCACCACTAATCACACTTATTTGGGTATTTCCTTAACCCCAAAATTGCTCTAGAGATCACCCAGATCTATTTCACAATTCCCCACTCCCAATACTTGAATAGAAACAGAAAAAAAAAGATTCCCCGTATTAAACACGTAATCACGACCCACTTATGACACTCGCTCTTTTAAAACTGGTGATCATTCATCTCGCTCAGTCACGAGTCGCCCAGGCTGTCCCGTGTCTTGGGCATCAACGTTACCAATTAGTCTATTTTTAAAAAAAATCGACTAAAACTCTCACGCTGCTATTATTTCCACTTTCACGCTGCTATTATTTTCACTTACACACTGACAGTATTTCTACTTAATCGCTGCCACCAATTCTATCTGTTACAACCGTTTGGAAACAGATAAGAATATTCCGGGTAGGAATATTACGTAACATACCGATTGGTCTGTCTTCAGAAGGCGATGGGGGGGTTCAGCCCTTTTTTCCTCTCTCTCTCTTTTTAACAGCGAGTCTTTTTCTCAGCAGGTATCTCACGCGCTCTCTCTCTCTCTCTCTCTCTCTCTCTCTCTCTCTCTCTCTCTCTCTCTCTCTCTCTCTCTCTCTCATTCCACATTAAAGAAATGAATTGGGTCGTATAAGGAAAACTCAATCTTTCCTACAAAAATAGATTTATTATTTAAAGCAACCCAACAAGCAATGAATAAACAAAGCAAAGATTAAAATGCATCATAAATGAAATTGTCAAGTAAGAAAACATCTAACTCAAGATTTAGTCTCAGTCCAACTAAAAATCTGATTATGGTTAATAGCCTGCAAATTAAAAAAATCTCACATATTCCATTATAGACTTTGTAGAGTCTAGTCTCAAGTCTCCACATAAAATACTAGACATTGCAAATGTTTGCGTCTGTCTTTCTCTATGATCACACCAACATGATAACATCATGTTATTGCCCACAAAGTCATCACCACAACCATGACATCTGTCGAAGAAATTAAACACAGATAATACTCCCAAAAATATACAAGTGCAAAAACAGAATAATGAAAAGTCTAAAATGCATGAGTAAATAGCATACTGGTAAAATATAGAACACAATAAAATAGAATATTGAAGTGGTAAAATGCTACATCCACTTCCCACACAAGATCAAAAATGTCTTGAAATATGGTAAAAAAAAACATGAGTTCAAAAATGTCTTGAAATATGGTAAAAGACCATAAGTTCACACTTCACACAGAAAAACGAACGAAGAGTCTGAACTGTACCTTATTCTGCCAATTCTAAGAGCTTGCCACACTCAAAGATAATGTCTTCATGATCTCGCTCTAGTTCTGCTAATGAACGACCGAACTAATTTTTGGGCAGAATTAGACACAAAATCGAGATTCTGTAACACACGAACTCATGTACGCGCATAGCAACTTGGTCATATGACCCGGCCAATATCGCGTGTTCATCACATTAACTGCTGAGATGATCAACTATTTGCTGAATGCAACGATTCTGCAAGTGACGAGCTCACGACAGTACCATCTCACAATAAAAAATTCTTCCATCACACTATATAACATAGTAATATTAAAGCGACCGTATTTTCTGAAATAGATTTATAAGTGTGAATTTGCTTACCAAACGCGAGAAAATGGATTTTTAACAGACTCCATAGTTAAATATAATAGGTTCGAAGTCAACCCTTTCACAGATCAGTTAAAGAAATGGCTACCTAAAACAGCATTTAAAGAAAAACGACCCTATAATAAATTCTCAAGATCAATTCTTATCTTATACCTCCACAATTTCCAATACCCGCACAGGGTAAGACCTACCATAGTAATCTGCGATCTACCCAATAACAGTAATGGGGTAAGGGAAGGCTGTAAACACCTCGGCTAATGGAAGGTAGGGGAATATAGCCCCTCTCTTCCCATAGTTTTAACAGCCTCTTTCCCAATGTCTATAGGACAATAAATAAAGTGAATAAAGGGCGCTCGATGGCCGCCGGTAAACACTGAGTCGCGCCGTTACCGAAGGGGCTTGAGTGGTGACTAGAACCAAGTTCTGCAGTAACTGACGAGGTGTACTCAGGCCACTCGTGAGAGTCTGTTGCATCCATGCTGTAAAATGTTGGGTGTGTGTGAAATGAAGATGCCATATCATGGGGTGCTGTCAGTGGGTGTTGTTATTTGTTCAA
>NC_089763.1:835006-902506 GCF_040412425.1 Macrobrachium rosenbergii | reverse complement strand
ATTGTTCAATTTACGTAGTTTTCACAGCCCTGCAAACCAAGATTACACGTAACCTGCCACTTGAAGCCAAAGTTAACCTCAAAGGCAGTCGTTAATTAGCCAAAGGTCGCCAGTTAAGGGTAATTAGCCTTAACAAAGAATATTCAAGGAATAAAGACTTTATGATGAACTTCCTCCAACTACGGACGCATACAAGAATCTCTACTCGTTAAGATGAATTTAGATTTCAAAACACAACGGTTCCTCCAAACATTCGGACGCTAGGCAGAAGAAAGCATTGAGACTCAAACTGATCTGCTTACCCTAAATCCTAGGTCTTTTACTGGAATAACGGGGTTGAAGCTAACAATATAATAATTTGGCTTAATCTAGACTTCGTGGACACATATACCGTCAGTGGTGGCTGAAAGAGGAAAGAAAGGAAATGCGAAATACAGAAAAAAGATAAAAGAATGGGCGAAGTTTTGAACAAAAAAAGCGACTTTACCTTAGGACAACGTTGTGCGCATAAACGACCGACGAGGAGTCCTTGCAATTGTTTCTTCACTTCACTAATAGAATAATAGACAAAGAAAGGGGGAAGAGGTCCAACCGGACGTGTTGTCTCTTCGAAAGCTTGGTTCTCTCTTCATTCCCTGACCGGCCTAGGTCAGAGCAGTCACCCTAGGCGTCCGCGTTCTTGTTAAAAACATTCGCCAAGAGCCAGGTAGAAAGGAAAAAGGACCTTAGGACCACCTATTTTTAAGGCTGATATGGGAATTTTCCTATAGGGGAAAAATGGCTAAATGCTACCTATTCCTCCCAACGAACGTTAAGTTTGAACTGAAGATGCTCTTAATGTAGACAACATCTCTCCCGGCCTCGGTCAGGCTGACATTATTTACAATCAAAGTTACGAGGGCGAACAGTAGTAATATTTGTAAAAGCTCCCCCCTTTAAGAGGGCCTTCACTCCCTTTTCGGTTACTCTCCTTCCCCTGAGCAGATTAGTCCTGGTTAGCCTACCTAGCTACCGAACTACCTAACCCTAGATAGGATATGAGCTATAATCACTACTTTACATAATTCTAATAGTACTAGAAGGTGCTCACGGTTATTATAGGCTACCTCCTTCAATCATGATGTGTTTTAGACCTAGCCTAGTGGTACATTCTATGATATTCCTAGCCTAACCTATCCTAACCCGACCGTAGCACCAACATAAGAGCTAATGATCTAACTAAATTACAACGTGGTTTATGTTTAATACAATTAAAATTACTAGTTCATTCATGAGGGTTGCCTCATATGATAAAATGGGTGCCTCACTGAGGTCTTAGGCCATGCGTGTCCTGAGCATCGTGGCTCGTTTCACAATAAGTAAGATTATTGAAATTAGTTATGCTACCTACATGATTACTGCGGCTCAGTGGTAAGTGGAAGAACAAGGCTACTAAATTGATGTACCATACTTTTAAGGCGGCCTAGGCTATGTACAAATAAAAAAGAGATCACACTGGCTACCTCCTCTGGGCAAGGGCCAGGATCACTCTTAGATGTTAGGGCACTGTTCCGAGAGGGCACTAGTGCCTGGATGAGCTTATAGCTCAGCAACTACTGGGCTCTCTTCCGCCCCTTCTTCTTCTTCTTCAGGTTCCTCCAAGGCCTATCAGTAGCTGGCCTAGCAGGTGATGAGGGCACCGACTCGGGGACAGGCCAGAAGGGCTAGCGGGCGCGAAGTCAGGGGCAACTGCAAAAGCTGCGGGAGGACTCCCTACTCCGGCTGCTGCGACAACCGGAGCGAGAGCGATCTCGACTTCTGCGTCCGAGGATGCCAGTTCCTGGTCTTCCAAAGAAGGGGTACCATTTCGATCCTCCAGGGTTCATCCTGGAGTCAAATTTGGCAAAGAAGAAGTTTCGGGTGCTGGAGGCTCTCCAGTCGCGATGATCAACTGCATGGGGGATCCTAAATCTCCCAGAGGAGGATTCGCCTCATGATTTAGACCCAACATAGGGGCCTTTTCAATTGGTAGCTCAACGTCCAGGACGGACGGAGTCTGGCACTGCTCAGTACTCGCAAGTGGCACTGGCAGCAGTTGAGGATCAGGCATGCCTGACAAGGGGTCCGGAGGTGCAATACCTCTTAGGACGACTTGTGTTTGGCTGCGGCAGAGATTCCTGCCCCAGCAGGAGATCGTAGCCCTCCGAGAGTTTTGTTCGGGGTGTTCGCTGGGCGTTGCTTGTTTGGGCAGCCCTCCCAATTTGTGGAGTGGTCTGCCCGCTTGCACGTCCTGCAGCGGTACTGCTCCTCCTGAATCTCTCTTCGCGGAGTGGGAGGACCTCTTGGTGGGCCAGCCCTTCGCGATTGGAGAGGGCTAGGCCTGAAATAGTTTGGGTTGCGCCCCTTCCGCGGACCACTTTGGTGGGCGGAAGGTGGAGGTTTGTCATTATTGGGAGTTACAACTGGGGCCTCCGTGGAGGAGGTAACGTGGCTGCGGAGTGGCGTTGGTAACGGGCTTCCGCAGAGAAGATCCCGACCCAACAAGAAGGCCACCCGGGCCGAATTCCACCTACCACGCCAAGGCGGTGGGGGGTATCGTGCCCCAAGGTGTCATAACCTGGAGTTGGAACAGTAGGAACGGTAATGGTGTGGCCCTCTATCCACTTCATTTCCCACCGGGTTTCTTCATCAACCATGGCACCGGCTGGCACTTGGGCCCTAGTGATCAGGCTAATGTCTGCCACAGTGTCTACTGTGACCGGAAGGGTCACTGGCAGGCTAGTGCTCTGAAGAGGGGCCACCGAGATGAACTGGGTTTCCAGTCTCTCGGGGTAAAGGATCCGGTGCGGACCAGCCGCAGAGAATGAAGTGCTGATTAGGTTGACAAATTTGGTGGTGGGGACATGATGTGGACAGGCCGGAGATCCAGCATTGTAGTGGCTAGCAGCCCCACAGGATTTGCACGGGCCTTTTGGATGGGCTCGGTGGCCTGCAGTAACTGTTGGAGGAGAGGGCTGAGCGGATGAATCGGGAGCGGAGTTCTGGCTGGTAGGGTTAGGCTGCTTATTAGTGCCGAGTTTGTATCGGCACTCAGCTTCAGCGTGGCCCCCCTTCTTGCAGTAGTTGCACAGGGTCTTGGAATTCTCCTGTCATATCTATTAAAACTACCCATGTTTCCTTGAATATTTTCTACTCTTTGTGGCTGGGGCAAAATCTCCATCCATGGTCTGAAAGATTTGCAAGCTGAACAATATCTCCTCTCAATTTGATTTACTATGTCTATTTTATCACAATTAAAACAACGAATTGTTACTGATGAAGATTTTGGCGCCAATACGAAGACTATCATTTTCTCAAACTAGAGCATAGTCATTCATGTAATGATGGCCACCCTCCGGCGATTCGGAGGAAATCTTTGCTAAGGGGTCCTTTTTGTTTTTTTTGTAGGGCCCAGCGCTCCAATTCAGCTGAAGAAAGAATCTTCAAGAAGTCTTCAGGGATTCTTCGTGAAGATTTTGGCGCCAATACGAAGACTATCATTTTCTCAAACTAGAGCATAGTCATTCATGTAATGCTAAGGGGCCACAGGGGTCCAATTCAGCTGAAGAAAGAATTCTGGAGGATTTTGGCGCTAGAGTATTTGAAGACATTCAAACTAGAAGCATAGTCATTCATGTAATGATGGCCACACCTCCGGCGATTCTGGAGGAAATCTTTTTTTTTTGTTTTTTGTGGGGCCCAGGGGTCCAATTCAGCCGGGACACTCGCGGTCAACTCCACCATACGACATGCATAAGAATTCCTGAAGTTCTTTCCAAGTTTTACACTTTCTGAACCCGAAACCTCGTGCTCGTTCGCCAATGTCTCCTTTGTCTAGATCCAAAAAAGCCTTTGCTTCTCTCAAAGCATCAGCGCCATCCGTAATCTTCCTAGAATTCAGATAATTATCTATTGATTCAATAAATGTCTCTACATTCTGTGTTAATTTCCCATCAACTAGTCCCTTAAAATTTGTAATGCCTGCATTAAAATTTGTTAACTTATGGGTCACGACCGACTGGGACGGCCCTGCTTCTGAATCTGACATTTTGCGAATGATCAACCGCCCCCAATCATAACAACATAAGAAGGGAAGAAAGAAAACGGGAGAAAAGCGAAAGTTAGCCCTCTCCTAAAAAGAAAAACTGAAAACGGGGGTACTCAACACTCAGTCTGCCAACAGAAAACGGAGCTCTGTGCAACCTGTGACGTCACCATCTCGAAGACGAAGCAGACAAAAAGATAGGAGTGATTTTTGTTGAATCACCACATGCTTAATTAACTCCCAATCGCCACTAATCACACTTATTTGGGTATTTCCTTAACCCCAAAATTGCTCTAGAGATCACCCAGATCTATTTCACAATTCCCCACTCCCAATACTCGAATAGAAACAGAAAAAAAAGATTCCCCGTGTTAAACACGTAATCTCGACACCTTATCACACTCGCTCTTTTAAAACTGGTGATCATTCATCTCGCTCAGTCGCGAGTCGCCCCAGGCTGTCTCGTATCTTGGGCATCAACGTTACCAATTAGTCTATTTTAAAAAAAATCTATTAAAACTCTCACGCTGCTATTATTTCTACTTTCACGCTGCTATCATTTAAACTTACACGCTGATAGTATTTCTACTTAACCGCTGCCACCAGTTCTATCTGTAACACCATTTGGAAACAGACAAAATATTCCGTGTAGGAACATCACATAGCATACCGATTGGTCTGTCTTCAGAAGGCGTTGGAGGGTTCGGCCCTTTTTTTTCTCTCTCTCTCTCTCTCTCTCTCTCTCTCTCTCTCTCTCTCTCTCTCTCTCTCTCTCTCTCTCTCTCTCTCTCTCTCTCGCGAATGTCACAAAGATCTCTTTCGTTCTCGCATTCCACATTAAAGAAATGAAATGGTTCATATAAGGAAAACTCAATCTTTCCTACAAAAATAGATTTATTATTTAAAGCAACCCAACAAGTAATGAATAAACAAAGCAAAGATTAAAATGCATCATAAATGAAATTGTCAAGCAAAAAAATAATCCAACTCTAACTCAAAAGTCTAATCATGGCTAATGACCTGTAAAGTCAAAATCTTCTCACATACTCCAACTTAAGTATTATTAAGTCAAGTCTCAAAAAGTCAATCCACACAGAGATATTACACTTTGCAAGGTATGCATTGTATGTCTCTATAATCACACCATCATGACTACATCATATCATTGCCCACAAAGTCATCACCACAACCACCACAACCATGACATCTGTCGAAAAACAATAAGCACAAAATAATACTCTCCCAAAAATATGCAAGTGCAAAACATAATAATGAAAAGTCTAAAATGCATGAGTAAACAGCATACTGGTAAAATATAGAACATAATAAAATAGAATATTGAAATGGTAAAATGCTACATCCACTTCCCACACAAGTTCAGAAATGTCTTGAAACATGGTAAAAAAAAACATAAGTCCACAATTCACATAGAAAAACGAAGAGTCTGAACTGTACCTTATTCTGCCAATTCTAAGAGCTTGCCACACTCAAAGATAATGTCTTCACGATCTCGCTCTAGTTCCGCTAATGAACGATCGAACTAATTTTTGGGCAGAATTAGACACAAAATCGAGATTCTGTAACATACGAACTCATGTACCCACATAGCAACTCGGTCATATGACTCGGCCAATATCGCGTGTTCATCACATTAACTGCTGAGATGATCAACTATTTGCTGAATGCGACGATTCTGCAAGTGACAGGTTCACGACAGTACCATCTCACAACCAAAATTCTTCCATCACATCTCTGTACCTGACAATGTTAAAGCGGCCATATTTTCTGATATATATATATATATATATATATATGTATGTATGTATGTATGTATGTACATATATACATATATATATGTATGTATACATGTATGTATATATACATACATATATATACATATATATATAATTATATATATATATATATATATATATATATATATATATATATATATATGTTGTGTGTGTGTGTGTGTGTATGTGTATATATATATATATATATATATATATATATATATATATATATATATATATATATATATACTGTTAGAGATTAACCTTAAGGAGGGACTGAAAATCGTGAGCAAGGACATCAATCTTAGAATTTTACCTGGGGAGGAATATGGAACTTCCCACATGGGTTTCAATTCTGCAAACTAAGCTGAAGGCTTTACTTCAACAGGGAAAGTTCAGATAAACACTTGGGGTTCACTTAAGATCGCTTATATTTACAAAAACAAACTAAATCAGAAGAATGGGGAATTCACAAAACCTCGCTTTGGGTATATTACCTTTCTGTAGGAGACAGGGGACCTTGTCTTCAGCGCCAGCAGGGAGGGTATGAATTAGGGGCTTTCACCACAAAGAAAGACACAGGCTCAAAGCAGCCACATGGGAAGAGTCAGGGCTCTGATGGAGCAGAGGAGACAAGGGGCAAGTGTCTTGAGGCCAGGGCCGGGTGTTTCTCGGGTTAACTGAGATCTGAGAGCGCACAGATCGCTGTTCATCCTTTTTTTGCTCTCGTAAGGATTAAGTCTTTCCTCATTCCAGGTGGCATTAACGACACTTGATTGGCAGTCCATTTTCTATATTGCCTGACCATGTGTGAGTAATTTGGGAACCACGTGTTCAACTTTCTCTTTGGTCTCCAAAGGCAGTACCTAGAAGAAAGACTCGAGCAGTCACTAGATCAAGGAGGAGGATTAAAAGATTATTTAAGGGGTGAGAAATAAGAAATTTATCCAGGAAGGGGCCAATGTTTTCCCATAATTTGTCTTTGTTATTCAGCGGTGCTACTACCTCGGAAACAATATATTTTCATATATGTTACCGAAAGGGATTTTTTTTTTTGTTGATAATAAGTTCGTCGTTTCGTGGTCTCGAACCACAGAAGACAAGAACTCAGGTAGAGGTAGAGCAAATTGGATATTAAAGGACGTTTGTAGCTTAATGTTTGTATATGAATCACGGTGATGAGATAAAATTCATTCATAATATGGCTGCATGCGGCAAATGCACTACATGGGTAGCATGGCAGAGGTGGGCTGATATCGATTCTAATTACAAATACCTGAGTTCAACGGGGGTTTTGTAGGTGAGAGTCGGTATCAACTTATACCTCACATGTTGGACGTGTGGTTAAAATGCGCATCACTGTAGTCCTGAGTTCTTGTCTTCCATGGTTCGAGCCCACGAGTCGACGAACTTATTATCAACAAAAAAAAATTCCCTTCGGTAACATATATGAAAATATATTATTTCCGAGGTAGAGCAAATTGGATATTAAAGGGCGTTTGTAGCTTAATGCTTGTATATGAATCACGGTGATGTGATAAAAAAATTCATTATATATATATATATATATATATATATATATATATATATATATATATATATATATATATATATATATATATATATATATATATATATATATATATTTATACACACATATATGATGCATGTGGTGTGTGTATGTATGTATGTATATACATATCAAGTCTAATGATCACTTTTTACTAGCTATGTATATACCTGTAATACCTCTTACTGCAAAGCCTTAGATCTAAATGCAAGGTACTCAGATGTCCATAGCAGGGCTCGAACTCGCATCCAGATTATCAGAACGAGGTCACGTTGCCGACCTGACCACGAGAGGGATAAAAGTCTATTGCCGCTGAAACATACATATACCTATGAAATTCAGGTACACATATTAGAGGTGGAATAGGCTCATCCTCACCAAATTAGCAAAGTGGGCAATAAAACAATTGCCCACTTGGCTTTATTTTGGTAAGATATATTCCAGATGCCAAAGATTTTTTAGAGTTAACAAGACCAGTCATCTTTTAAATTAATTTTCATTTCATATCGTTTGAAATCCAACCAAATTGTTCTTGGAAATAAAGACTTCCATGGAGTTCCATTTCAGGAATGGCATTCCCGTGTTTCTTTTTTATTCTTCCCAGTGTGTTGTGTTACATTGTTTTTGGTTCAGTATTGTTCCTATTTTGATAAAGGTTGAGTTTACAGTGCTTTTGTTGGAAAAAATCTGTTTTGAATCCTTTTCATGGCAAATAAAGGATTCACTGTTTCTGTTATTTCTTTCAGAGGACATTTGAAAATGAAGTTGTATAACCAAACTTCGTTCACAGGATTAAAAATATACTAAAAAAATATTACCTTATGGAGTCAAAATCATTTTGGTGATAAATACAAACTATTTAAATTTAAACTATTTGGCAACTGAGAGCATTTCCTAACGACGGATTATTCTCAGTCAAGTTTGAGATTGATTAAATTACTAGAATCCTCGTCAGCACTGATTTGTGCAATGAAGAATTGGAAACGTGTAATGTTAAGGCTAATTAAATGAAAAAGTACTAATGTTGAGCTAGTATATTCTATATAATCAACTTAACCTTACAGAAAACTGAAGACAAATAAATGGAAAAAATATACTCCCAAATATGCAACAATTGAGAAAAACTCTTTACTTGAAATCTAACAAGAATTGCTTTTTCCGTTTCATGCTGAAATTTCTATCTAATATTTGCCTTGGAAAAATTGCTCGTTAGAATTACAGACGAGGTTAAATGAACAATTTAGAAATGAACAAGTGGAGTGCAATTTCCTTCAGTTCATGTTTTTTCAGTCTTTACGTTTTCTATCTTTCAGTCGTTGCACAAAACTTTAAAGTTAGAAATTGAACTGTGCAGCACGGAAATGTCACTATTCTTATGTCTGTGCAAATATATTCCAGCATCCTCTGTCAATGTAGGTTTTGTTGTTAAAATTTCACTCACGAGCAATGAGATCCTATGACATATGTTGCTCATCTCATTTTCATGATCAGCATTTTACAAAGGATTCATAAACGATAAATGTTGTCGCGTCGGTCATTATGCAGTGTATCAAAGTATTAACTGAAATGACATAAGAGAAAGGAACCGACACTAAAAGATATTTATTCAAAAGATTTTTGGGATGACTATAAACAGCACGCGGCTCCTTTTGTTGAAAATGATTTGTGAAATACTTGTCAGTTCTTGTGGTGGAAACTGTGTTCACTGAAATGACCTTTGCATTCCTGACTAAGAGGGTCGAATTCTTTGCATTCTCTCAGCTGGATGATGAGTCTCGTTACCCCACTTGTTACGTTTATATTCAAAATGATAAATATAACTGGGATAGATGTTATTTTTATAGTATATCTAAGAGAACTGTAATTGTTTTACTGAGTGCTGAAATAACTCTCAAGGACATGAATTTGGTTTGTAATGTCAAAATGACAGTATTTCAACGGGTCGAAGGAGCTTTGTATTATCAGGTGCTCATTGCCAATGCAAAAACCTAACCAAATCGAACCTGACAGTGTCTGTTACAAACTTCCTTTTGAGTTTGAGTTTTCTATGTCACAATCAAGACTTTGATTACAAATATGATCCGCAGGCAAATTAATCAAAAGCACCAAATGGTTTTTGTGGAGGTGTAGCATAAAGGATACCATACTACAAAGATATAATTTTGACACTTACATTAAACCTGCAAATTACATACAAAGAGACTCTGTAGCTCATGAAGTACTATATAGACCAGTAATTGTAATCTTCAGTGAATACTTCATTACCAAAGCAGATTAAATGCCGCAAACATCTCATTATCATTAACATGGTTGATTGATTGATTTTTGTTGCCGTCATTCACTGTTTCTCTGTCCAAACATATAATCAGATTGGTCCTCACAATTAATCCTTTCACGCATTTGTGATAAGAGAACTTAAAATCTTAATGAATTAAACAAACAAAAGATTATATCCCTCTTTATATCTGATTTGCATATAAGAGAAAAAATTTTTTAATAAGGTTCCAGAAATAATTGGCTAAAATCAAAAAAAAAAATTGAAATATATAAAACGCTAAGAAAATGAGAAGGGAACCAAATCACAAGAGACAAGTATAAAGCTGATAAGTCTGAACAGGTTTTTATTAAAAAGCAACTCTATAACATCTGCAGTGTATAATTGTTTAAACATGTCAGTGTTCATGTCACATGTCACAAGTATATATGTAACAAGTCTGGACAGGTTTTTATTAAAAAGCACTCTATGCTATCCAGAGTTTAAACATGTTTAAACATGTCAGTAACCATGTCACCTGGCAGAAGTATATATCTATCAAGTCTGAACAGGTCTTTATTAAAAAGCAACTTTATGCTATCTGCTGTGTATACATGGTTATACATGGCAGTTTTCATGTCACATGGCACAAGTATATCTAACAAGTCTGAACAGGTTTTTATTAAAATGCAATTCTATGCTATCCAGAGCTTATACATGTTTAAACATGTCAATAACCCTGTCACCTGGCACATGTATATATTTAACAAGTCAGAGTAAATATTTATTAAAAAGCAATTCTGTGCTGTCCGAGGTGTATTCATGTTTGAACATGTCAGGAACCAATTCATCTGGCACAAGTATATATCTAACAAGTGTGAACAGGTTTTTATTAATAAGCAACTTTATACTATCCAGAGTTTATACATGTTTAAACATGTCAATAATCATGTCATCTGGCACAAGAATATATTTAACAAGTCTGAACAGGTTTTTATTAAAAAGCAATGCTATTCTATTCAGAGTTCACACATCTTTAAACATGTCAGTAACCATGTCACCTGGCACAAATATATATTTAACAAGTCTGAACAGGTTTTTATTAAAAATAAAGTCTATGCCATCCAAGGTGTATAAATGTTTAAACATGTCAGAAACCAAGTCACCAGGCACAAGTTTATATCTAACTAGTCTGAACATGTTTTTATTATAAAAGCAACTCTATGCTATCCACAGTTTATACATGTTTAAACATGTCAAAAACAAAGTCACCTGGCACAAGTATATATCTAATAAGTCTGAACAAGTTTTTATTAAAAAGCAACTGTATGCTACTTGCAGTATCTGCATGTTTAAACATGCTAGTAACCATTTAACCTGGCACAAGTATATATCTAACAATTCTGAACAGGTTTTCATTAAAAAGCAACTGTATGCTATCTACAGTGAATACATATTTAAACATGTTAGTATCCAAGTCACCTGGCACAAGTATATATCTAACAATTCTGAACAGGTTTTTATTAAAAAGCAACTCTATACTATCCACAGTTTATACATGTTTAAACATGTCAGTAACCATGTAACCTAGAACAGAATATATCTAACAAGTTTGAAGGGGTTTTTATTAAAAAGTATTCTACTCTAGCCAGAGATTATACATGTTTAAACATGTCAGTAACCATGTCACCTGGGACAAGTATATATTTAACAAGTCTGAAAAGGTTTTTATTATAAAGCAACTTTATACTATCCAGATGATTTATACATTTTAAACATGTTAGTCACTCTGTCATGTCACAAGTATATATCTAACAAGTCTGAACAGGTTTTTATTCAAAAGCAACTATTTGCTGTCCAGAATTTATACATATTAAAACATATCAGTCTTCATGTCACATGGCACAAGTATATATGTAACAAGTCTAAACAGGTTTTTATTAAAAAGCAACTCTATGCTTTCCAGAGTTTATTCATGTTTAAACATGTCTGTCACCAAGTCACCTGGCGCAAGCATTTATCTAATAAGTCTGAACATGTTTTGATTTAAAAGCAGCTCTATGCTATCCAGAATTTATACATGTTTAAACATGTCAGTCACCAAGTCACCTGGCACAAGCATTTATCTAACAAGTCTGAACAGGTTTTTATTAAAAAGCAGCTCTATGCTATCCAGAGTTTATATATGTTTAAACATGTCAGTCACCATGTCACGTGAAAAAAGTGTATATCTAACAAGTCTGAACATGTTTTTATTAAAATCAACTCTATGCTATCCAGAGTGTATACATGTTTAAACATGTCAGTCACCATGTCACCTGGCACAAGTATAAACAAGTCTGAACGGGTTTTTATTAAAAAATAACTCTATGCTACCCAAAGTGTATAGATGTTTCAACATGTCAGTAACCATATAACCCAGCACAAGTATATGTATAATAAGTCTGACCAAGTTTTTATAAAAAGCAACTCTTTGTTAACCAGATTGTATACGTGTTTCAACATATCAGTTAGCAAGTCACCTGGCACAATTATATATCTAATAAGTCTCAACATGTTTTTATTAAAAAGAATTCTTTCCTATCCACAATGTATATATCTTTCAACATGTCAGTAACCATGTCACCTGGCACAAGAATATATCTAAAAATTCTGAATAGGTTTTTTTAAAGCAATTCTCTACTATCCAGAGTGTATATATGTTTAAACATGCCAGTAATCATGTCACCTGGCACATGAATATAACTAACAAGTCTGAACAGGTTTTTATGAAAAAGCAACAACATGCTATCTACAGTGTATACATGTTTCAACATGTCAGTAACCAAGTCACAAGGCACAAGTATTTATGTAACCAGTCTGAACAGGTTTTTATTAAAAAGCAACTCTATACTATCTGCAGTGTATACAGGTTTCAACATGCCAGTCTTCATATCACGTGGCACAAGTATACATGTAACAAGTCTAAACAGGTTTTTATTAAAAAGCAACTCTGTTTTATGCAGAGTTTATACATGTTTAAACATGTCAGTAACCTTGTCACCTGGCACAAGTATATATCTACCAAACCTGAATAAGTTTTTATTAAAAAGTGTCTCTATGCTATCCACAATTTATACATGTTTATACATGTCAGTAAGCAAGTCACCTGGCACAAGTATATATGTAACAAGTCTGAACAGGTTTTTAATAAAAAGCCACTCTATGCTATCCAGAGTATATACATGTTTAAACATGTCAGTAATCATGTCATCTGGCAGAAGAATATATTTCACAAGTCTGAACAGGTTTTTATTGAAAAGCAACTCTATTCTATTCAGAGTCCATACATCTTTAAACATGTCAGTAACCATGTCATCTGGCACAAGTATATATTTAACAAGTCTGAAGAGGTATTTACTAAAAAGAAAATCAGTGTGATCCAAGGTATATACATTTTTAAACATGTCAGGAACCAAGTCACCTGGCACAAGTATATATCTAATAAGTCTGAACAGGTTTTTATTAAAAAGCAAGTGTATGATTTTTGCAGTATATACATGTTTAAACATGTCAGTAACCATTTAACCTGGCACAAGTATATATCTAATAATTCTGAACAGGTTTTTATTAAAAAGCAACTGTATGCTATCTGCAGTGTGTACATGTTTAAACATGTCAGTAACCAAGTCACCTGGCACAAGTATATATCTAACAATCTTCAACAGGATTTATTAAAAACCAACTCTATGCTGTCCACAGTTTATACATGTTTAAACATGTCAGTAGCCATGTAACCTGGCAGAGAATATATATAAAAGTTTGAAGGGTTTTTTATTAAAAAGTATTTGACTCTATCCAGAGGTATACATACTTCAACATGTCAGTAACCAATTCACAAAGCACAAGTATACATCTAACAAGTCTGAACATGTTTTTATTAAAAAGCAACTATTTGCTATCCAGAATTTATACCTTTTTAAACATGTCACTCTTCATGTCACATGTCACAAGTATATATGTAACAAGTCTGAATAGGTTTTCATTAAAAGCAACTCTTTCCTATCCACAATGTATATATGTTTCAACATGTCAGTAAACATGTCACCTGGCACAAGAATATATCTAAAAACTCCGAACAGGTTTTTTTAAAGCAATTATTTATATCCAGAGTGTATATATGTTTAAACGTGTCAGTAACCAAGTCACCTGGAACAAGAATATACCTAACAAGTCTGAACCGGCTTTTATTAAAAAGAAACAACATGCTATCTACAGTGTATACATATTTCAACATATCAGTAACCAAGGCACAAGTATATATGTAACAAGTCTGAACAGGTTTTTATTAAAAAGTATCTCTATACTATCTGCAGTGTATACAGGTTTCAACATGTCAGTCTTTATATCACATAGCACAAGTTTACATGTAAAAATTCTGAGAAGGTTTTTATTAAAAAGCAACTGTATGCTATCCAGAGTTTTTACATGTTTAAACATGTCAGTAACCATGTCACCTGGCACAAGTATATATCTAAAAGTCTTAACAGGTTTTTATTAAAAAGCAACTGTATGCTACTTGCAGTATATATATGTTTAAACATGTTAGTAACCATGTAACCTAGCAACAGTATATATGTAGCAATTCTGAACAGATTTTTATTAAAAAGCAACTCTATACTATCTGCATTGTATACATGTTTAAACATTTCAGTAGCCAAGCCACCCGACACAAGTACATATCTAACAAGTCTGAACAGGTTTTTATTAAAAAGCAACTCCTTGCTAACCAGATTGTATACATGTTTAAACATGTCATTTAAGTAAATCACCTGGCACAATTATATGTATAACTAGTCTGAAAATTTTTTTTATTAAAAAGCAACTCTTTCCTATCCAGAATGTATATAAGTTTCAACATGTCAGTAACCTTGTCACCTGGTACAAGTATATATCTAAAAATTCTGAATAGGGTTTTTTTAAGCAATTCTTTACTATCCAGAGTGTATAAATATTTAAACATGTCAGTAACCAAGTCACATGGCACAAGAATATACCTAACAAGTCTGAATAGGTTTTTATTAAAAAGCAACTCTATACTATCTGCCGTGTATACAGGTTTCAACATGTCAGTCTTCATATCACATGGCACAAGTATATATGTAACAAGTCTGAACAGGTTTTTATTAAAAAGCAACTCTATGCTATCCAGCGTTTATACATTCCAACATGTCAGAAACCATGCCACCTGGCACAAATATATATCTAAAAGTCTTAACAGGTTTTTATTAAAAAGCAACTCTATGCTGCCTACAGTGTATACATGTTTAAACATGTCAATCTTTATGTCACATGGCTTCAGTATATCTAACAAGTCTGACCAGGTTTTTATTAAAGTGCAACTCTATGCTATCCAGAGTTGATACATGTTTAAACATGTCAGTAACCCATTCACCTGGCACAAGTATATATTTAACAAGTCAGGGCAGGTTTTTATTAAAAAGAAGCTCTGTGCTATCAGAGGAGTATACATGTTTAATCATGTCAGGAACCAAGTCACCTGGCACAAGTATATATGTAACAAGACTGAGTAGGCTTTTATTAAAAAGCAACTCTATGCTATCCAGAGTTTATACATGTTTAAACAAGTCAGTAACCATGTCGCCTGGCGCAAGTGTATATCTAACAATTCTTAACACATTTTTATTAAAATGCAACTTTATGCTATCCAGAATTTATACATGTCAATAACCCTGTCACCTGGCACAAGTATATATTGAACAAGTCAGAACAGGTTTTTGTTAAAAAGCAACTCTATTCTATTCACAGATCATACATATTTAAACATGTCAGTAACCATGTCACTTGGCACAAGTATACATTTAACAAGTCTGAACAGGTTTTTGTTAAAAAGAAGGTCTATGCCATCCAAGGAGTATACATGTTTAAACATGTCAGGAACCAAGTCACCTGGCTCTAGTCTATATCTGACAAGTCGCCAACAGGTTTTTATTAAAAAGCAACTCTATGCTATCCAGACTTTATGCATGTTTAAACATGTCAGAAACAAAGTCGCCTGGCACAAGAATATATCTAACAAGTCTAAACAGGTTTTTATCAAAAAACAACTGTATGCTATTTGCATTATATACATGTTTAAACATGTCAGTAACCATTTAACCTGGCACAAGTATATTTCTATCAATTCTAAGCAGATTTTGTTAAAAAACAAATGTATGCTATCTGCAGTCCTTGCATGCTTAAACATGTCAGTAACCAAGTCACCTGGTGCAAGTATATATCTAACAAGTCTTAACAGGTTTTTATTAAAATCAACTCTATGCTATTCAGAGTTTATCCATGTTTAAACATGTCAGTAACCATGTCACCTGGCAAAAGTATATATCTAACAAGAAGGAACAGGTTTTAATTAAAAAGCAACTCTTTGCTATCCACAATTTATACATGTTTTTACATGTCAGTAAGCAAGTCACCTAGCACAAGTATATATCTAAGAAGTCTGAAAAGGTTTTTATTAAAAAGGAACTATTGGCTATCCATATTTTATAAGTGTTCCAACATGTCAGTAACCATGTCACCTGGCACAAGTATATATCTAAAAAGTTGGAATAGGTTTCTTTTTAAAAGCAATTCTATGCTATCCAGAGTATATACATGTTTAAACATGTCAGTAACCAAGTCACCTGGCACAAGAATATATATAACAAGTCTGAACAGGTTCTTATTAAAAAGCCACTCCATGCTATCTACAGGGTATACATGTTTAAACATGTCTTTAACAAGGTCACCTGGCACAAGAATATATCTAAGAAGTCTGAACAGGTTTTTATTAAAAAGCAACTCCTTGCTATCTACAGTGTACACAAATTTCAACATGTCAGTAACCAAGTCACCTGCCACAAGTATATATCTAACAAGTCTGAACAGGTTCTTATTAAAAAACCACTCCATGCTATCTACAGAGTATACATGTTTAAACATGTCTTTAACAAGGTCACCTGGCACAAGAATATATCTAAGAAGTCTGAACAGGTTTTTATTAAAAAGCTACTCCTTGCTGTCTACAGTGTACACAAATTTCAACATGTCAGTAACCATGTCACCTGCCACAAGTATATATCTAACAAGTCTGAACATGTTTTTATTAAAAAGCAACTATATGCTACCTACCGTGTATACATGTTTAAACATGTCAGTAACCAACCCAACTGGCACAAGAATATATCTAACAAATCTGAACAGGTTTTTATTAAAAAGCAACTCTATGCTATCTGAAGTGTATACATGTTTCAACATGTAAGTAGCCAAGTCACAAGGCACAAGCATATATCTAAAAAGTCTGAAGAGGTTTCTATTAAAAAGCAACTCTATACTATCTGAAATGTGTACATGTTTAAACATGTCAGTCTTCATGTCACATGTAACAAGTATATATGTAACAAGTCTGAACAGGTTTTTATCAAAAAACAATTCTTTTCTATCCAGAGTTTATACGTGTTTAAAAATCTTAATAACCCTGTCAATTTGCACAAATATATATTTAACAAGTCAGAACAGGTTTTTATTAAAAAGCAACTCTGTGCTATCCGAGGTGTATACATGTTTAAACATGCCAGTAACCAAGTCACTGGCACAAGTATATATCCAACAAGTCTTAACTGGTTTTTATTAATAAGCAACTCTATGCTATCTAGAGTTTATAAATGTTTAAACATGTCAGTAACCATGTCAACTGGCACAAGTATATATCTAACAAGTCTTAACAAGTGTTTATTAAAAATCAACCCTATGTTATCTGCAGTGTATACATGGTTAAACATGTCAGTCTTCATGTCACATGGCACAAGTATTTCTAATAAGTCTGAACAGGTTTTTATTAAAATACAAATCTATCCTGAGTTTATACATGTTTAAACATGTTTATGAATGTTTAAACATGTCAATAACCCTCTCAATAACCAAGGTCAGAACAGGTTTTTATTAAAAATCAACTGTTCTGTGACTTGTTAAATTATACTTGTATACATGTTTAAAAAGTTTAAACCAATTCACCTAGCACAAGTATATATCTAATAAAAGTCTGGACAGGCTTATATTAAAAAGCAACTCTATGCTATCTAGTGTTTATACATGTTTAAACAAGTCAGTAACCATGTCACCTGGCAAAAGTATATATCCAACAAGTCTTAACAGGTTTTTATTAAAATGCAACTCTATGCTATCCAGAGTTTATACATGTCAATAACCCTGTCACCTGGCACAAGTGCATTTTCAACAAGTCAGAACACGTTTTTATTGAAAAGCAACCTTGTACTGTCTGAGGTGTATACATGTTCAAACTTATCAGTAACCAAGTCACCTGGCACAAGTATATATCTAACAAGTCTGAACAGATTTTTATTAAAAAGTAACTCTTTGCTATCCAGAATTTATACATGTTTAAACATTTCAATAACCAAGTCACCTGGCACAAGTCTGAACAGGTTTTCATCAAAAAGCAACTCTATGCTATCCAAAGTTTATACGTGTTTAAACATGTCAGGAACCATGTCACCTGACACAAGTATATATCTAACAAGTCTGAACAGGTTTTTAAAAAAAAAAAAGCATCTCTGTGCTATCCAGAATTTATACATGTTTAAACATGTATAGTAAGAAAGTCACCTTGCACAAGAATATATCTAATAATTCTGAGCAGGTTTTTATTAAAAAGCACCTCTATACTATCCACAGTGTATACATGTTTAAACATATCAGTCTTCATATCACATGGCACAAGTATATATGTAACAAGTCTGAACATTTTTTATTAAAAAGCAACACTGTGCTATCTGCAGTATATACATGTTTAAACATATAAGTAACAAAGTCATGTGGCACAAGTATATATCTAATAAGTCTGAACAGGTTTTTTTAAAGCCATACTATTTAAACATGTCAGTTACAAAGTATGTTATCTGATAAACATGTATAAATCTAACATGACTGAACAGGTTTTTATTAAAAAAGCAACCCTATTCTATCCAGAGTTTATACATGTTTAAACACGTCAGCAACCATGTCACCTGGCACAAGTATATAATTTCACAAGTCTGATCAGGTTTTATTAAAAAGCAACTCTATGCTATCTGCAGTATGTACATGGTTAAACATGTCAGTCTTCATATCACATGGCACAAGTATATATGTAACAAGTCTGAACATTTTTTATTAAAAAGCAACACTGTGCTATCTGCAGTATATACATGTTTAAACATATAAGTAACAAAGTCATGTGGCACAAGTATATATCTAATAAGTCTGAACAGGTTTTTTTTAAAAGCCACTCTATGTTATCTGCAGTGTATCTAACATGACTGAACAGGTTTTTATTAAAAAAGCAACCCTATTCTATCCAGAGTTTATACATGTTTAAACACGTCAGCAACCATGTCACCTGGCACAAGTATATAATTTCACAAGTCTGATCAGGTTTTATTAAAAAGCAACTCTATGCTATCTGCAGTGTGTACATGGTTAAACATGTCAGTCTTCATATCACATGGCACAAGTATATACAGTATGTAACAAGTCTGAACAGGTTTTTATTAAAAAGCAACCCTATACTATCAAGAGTTTATACATGCTTAAACATGTCAGTAAGCTAGTCACCTGGCACAAGTATATATCTAACAAGTCTGAACATGTTTTTTATTAAAAAGCAACTCTTTCCTATCCAGAAGGCATATATGTTTCAATATGTCAGTAACCATGTCACATGGCACAAGAATATATCTAAAAACTCTGAATAGGTTTTTATTAAAAAGCAATTCTATACTATCCAGAGTTTATACATGTTTAAACATGTCAGTAACCATTTCACCTGGCACAAGAATGTATCTAACAAGTCTCTGAACAGTTTTATTAAAAAAAACTCTATGCTATCTACAGTGTATACATGTTTCAACATATCATTAACCATGTCACAAGGCACAAGTATATATCTAAGAAGTCTGAACAGGTTTTTATTAAAAGCAACTCTATACTATCCAGAGTTTATACATGTTTAAACATGTCAGTCAGTAACTTCATGTCACATGGCACAAGTATATTCTAATAAGTCTGAACAGGTTTTTTTACCTTTAAAAACTCCATTCTATCCTGAGTTTATACATGTTTAAACATGTTTATGAATGTTTAAACATGTCAATAACCCTCTCAATAACCAAGGTCAGAACAGGTTTTTATTAAAATCAACTCTGTGCTATTGGAGGTGTATACATGTTTAAAAAAGTCAGGAACCAATTCACCTGGCACAAGTATATATCTAACAAGTCTGGACAGGCTTATATTAAAAAGCAACTCTATGCTATCTAGTGTTTATACATGTTTAAACACGTCAATAACCATGTCACCTGGCAAAAGTATATATCCAACAAGTCTTAACAGGTTTTTATTAAAATGCAACTCTATGCTATCCAGAGTTTATACATGTTTAAACATTTTGTCAGTAACCATGTCACCTGGCACAAGTATATATCTAACAAGTCTGAACAGGTTTTTATTAAAAGCAAATCTTGTATGTCTGAGTGTATACTGACATGTTTAAACATGTCAGTAACCATGTCACCTGGCACAAGTATATATCTAACAAGTCTGTCAGGTTTTTATTAAAGCAAACTCTCTGCTATCCAAAGTTTATACATGTTTAAACATGTCAATAACCATGTCACCTGGCACAAGTATATATCTAACAAGTCTGAACAGCTTTTTATCAAAAAGCAACTCTATGATATCCAGAGATTATACATGTTTAAACATGTCAGTAACCATGTCACCTAGCACAAGTATATATCTAACAAGTCTGAACAGGTTTTTAAAAAACTCTATGCTATCCAGAATTTATACATGTTTAAACATGTCAGTAACCAATGTCACCTGGCACAAGAATATATCTAATAAGTCTGAACAGGTTTTTATTAAAAAGCAACTCTATACTATCCACAGTGTATACATGTTTAAACATATCAGTAACCATGTCACCTGGCACAAGTATATATCTAACAAGTCTGAACATTTTTTTATTAAAAGCAACTCTATGCTATCCAGTTTATACATGTTTAAACATGTCAGTAACAAAGTCATGTGGCACAAGTATATATCTAATAAGTCTGAACAGGTCAGTTTTTTTAAAAAGCAAACATTTACATGTTTAACATGTCAGATAACCATGTTATCTGACACAAGTATATATCTAACATGTCTAAAAAGAGGTTTTTTTTTATTAAAAAGCAACTCTATGCTATCCAGAGTTTATACATGTTTAAACATGTCAGTAAACAATGTCACCTGGCACAAGTATATATTTAACAAGTCTGAACAGGTTTTATTAAAAAGCAACTCCTATGCTATCTGCAGTGTATACATGTTTAAACATGTCAGTAACTTCATATCACATGGCACAAGTATATATCTAACAAGTCTGAACAGGTTTTTATTAAAAGCAAACACTGCTATGCTATCTGCAGTGTATACATGTTTAAACATGTCAGTAACCATGTCACCTGGCACAAGTATATATCTAACAAGTCTGAACAGGCTTTTATTAAAAGCAACTCTATGCTATCTGCAGTGTATACATGTTTAAACATGTCAGTAACCATATCACCTGGCACAAGTATATATCTAACAAGTCTGAACAGGCTTTTATTAAAAAGCAACTCTATGCTATCCAAAGTTTATACATGTTTAAACATGCCAGTAACCATGTCACCTGGCACAAAATATATATTTAACAAGTCTGAACAGGTTTTTATTAAAAGCAACTCTATGCTATCCACAGAGTGTATACATGGTTAAACATGTCAGTCTTCATGTCACCTGGCACAAAATATATATATGTAACAAGTCTGAATAGGTTTTTATTAAAAAGCAACCCTATACTATCAAGAGTTTATACATGCTTAAAAATGTCAGTAAGCAAGTCACCTGGCACAAGTACATATCTAACAAGTCTGAACATGTTTTTATTAAAAAGCAACTCTTTCCTATCCAGAAGGCATATATGTTTCAATATGTCAGTAACCATGTCACATGGCACAAGAATATACTTAACTTAACAAGAATATATCTAAAAACTCTGAATAGTTTTTTTTTTTTAAATAGCAATTCTATACTATCCAGAGTGTATACATGTTTAAACATGTCAGTAACCAAGTCACCTGGCACAAGAATGTACCTAACAAGTCTGAACAGGTTTTTATAAAAAGAAAACTCTGTGCTATCTACAGTGTATACATGTTTCAACATATCATTAACCAAGTTACAAGGCACAAGTATATCTAAGAATCCTGAACAGGTTTTCATTAAAAAGCAACTCTATACTATCTGCAGTGTATACATGTTTAAACATGCCAGTCTTCATATCACATGGCACAAGTATATATGTAACAAGTCTGAACATGTTTTTATTAAAAAGCAACTCTATACTATCCAGAGTTTATACATGTTTAATCATGTCAGTAACCATGTCACCTGGCACAAGTATAGATCTAACAAGTCTGAACAGGTTTTTATTAAAAAACAACTCTTTGTTATCCAGATTGTATAAATGTTTCAACATGTCAGTAACCATGACACCTGGCACTATTATATATCTAAAAAGTCTGAATAGGTTTCTTTGAAAAAGCAATTCTATGCTATCCAGAGTATATACATGTTTAAACATGTCAGTAACCAAGTCACCTGGCACAAGAATATATATAACAAGTCTGAACAGGTTTTTATTAAAAAGCAACTCCAGGCTATCTACAGTGTATACATGTTTCAACATGTCAGTAACCAAGTCACAAG
This sequence comes from Macrobrachium rosenbergii, assembly GCF_040412425.1. Lineage (NCBI taxonomy): Eukaryota > Metazoa > Arthropoda > Malacostraca > Decapoda > Palaemonidae > Macrobrachium > Macrobrachium rosenbergii. The sequence continues at coordinate 879,995 of NC_089763.1, read as the reverse complement.
ACACAAGTATATATTTAATAAGTCTGAACAGGTTTTTATTAAAAAGCAACTCTATGCTATCTGCAGTGTATACATGTTTAAACATGTCAGTCTTCATGTCACCTGACACAAGTATATATGTAACAAGTCAGAACAGATTTTTATTAAAAAGCAACTCTATGCTATCCAGAGTTTATACATATTTAAACAAGTCAGTAACTATATCTACAAAGTCTGAACAGGTTTTTATTAAAAAGCAACTCTATACTATCTGAAGTGTATACATGGTTAAACATGTCAGTCTTCATGTCACATGGCACAATGTATATCTAACAAGTCTGAACAGGTTTTTATTGATAACAACTCTATGCTATCCAGAGTTTATACATGTTTAAACATGCCAATAACCCTGTCACCTGGCACAAATACATATTTAACAAGTCAGAACAAGTTTTTATTAAAAAGCAATCTGTGCTATCCAAGGTGTATACATGTTTAAACATGTCAGTTACAAAGTCACATGGGACAAGATTATATGTCCAACAAGTCTGAACTGGTATTTATTAAAAAGAATCTCTATGCTATCCAGAGTGTATACATGTTTAAACATGTCAATAACCACGTCACCTGGCACAATTATATATCTAACAAGTCCTAACAGGTTTTTATTCAAGAAGCAACTCTATGCAATCTGCAGTGTATACATGGTTAAACATGTCAGTCTTCATGTCTTAGGGTACAAGTATTTCTAACAAGTCTGAACAGGTTTTTATTAAAATGCAACTCTATGCTATTCAGAGTTTATACATGTTTAAACATGGCAATAACCCTGTCACCTGGTGCAAGTATATATTTAACAAGTCAGAACAGGTTTTTATTAAAAAACTCTGTGCTATTCGAGGTGTATACATGTTTAAACATGCCAGGAACCATGTCACCTGGCACAAGTATATATCTAACAAGTCTTAACAGGTTTTTATTAAAATTCAATCTTTATGCTATCCAGAAGTATTTACATGTCAATATCCCTGTCACCTGACACAAGTATATATTTAACAAGTCAGAACAGGCTTTTATTAAAAGGCAACTCTATACTATCCGAGGTGTATATTTGTTTAAACATATCAGTAACCAAGTCACCTGGCACAAGTATATATCTAACAAGTCTGAACAGGTTTTGATTAAAAGCAATTCTGGTTACTTTTTCATAAAAATGTTTAATCAAATGTCACCCCAATTTTACATAAATTACATGTTTAACAGAAATATAATGTTTAAAATGTTTTCTATACAATGTGACCTGACACCAGTAAATTTTGTTTACAATTTGAACAGAGTTTTAATTTAAAATTTTTCTAACATTGAAACATATCTGGTAAAAAGTTTGTTAAAAAGCAATGTTTGATATAATATACAGGTTTAACATGTTCTTTAACAATTTGATAGGTTTTTTTAAAAAGCAACATCTATATATCCAGAGTTTATACATGTTTAACATGTAACTATGTCACCTGGCACAAGTTATATATCTAACAAGTCTGTTGAAAGGTAAAAAACATCTTTTGTAAAATGTCCAGAATTTATGTTTAAAAAAAAACATATACAGTTTAAACATCTCTTGCAAGGTTTATGATAAAAAACTGTCTATTATTTGCAAAATAAAGATATATTTAACAAGTCTGAACAGGTTTTTATTAAAAGCAAATTCTATACTATCTGTTCTTTGTATACATGTTTAAACATATCATAACAATGTCACATGGCACAATTATATATCTAAGTAAGTCTAACAGGTTTTTATTTAAAACATTTTCTATGCTATCCATTGCAGTGAATACATGTTTAAACATATCAGTCTTACAATGTCAGATTGGCACACACAATATATAATAACAAGTCCAAACAGGTTTTTATTAAAAAGCAACTCTATGCTATCTGCAGGTATACATGTTTAAACATTGTGGTATCATGTCACATGGCACCTTATATATTTCAAAACAAAATATCAGAACATTTATTATAAATTTCTGAAAAGGTTTTTATTAACATGTATAATAACCATATATATTTATTTATTTTTCATTATTGAGTTTTTTTATGTTTAAACTATTTCAGTAAGTCTATCTAAAAAACTGTTACATATAAATCTATCTTATATATTTAACAATCTGAACAGTTTTTATTAAAAGCTTATATATAGCAACTCATGCTTTATTTTATTGTACATAAAAACATGTCAGTAACCATTGTAGATATATTCTAACAAGCATCAAGTGTTAAAAACTATGAAATCCAGAATTTATAAGTCTGATACATAGTTGATTTTTATTAAAAACCTGCAACTTCTTTCTATCCAGATTCTACATGTTTCAAAATATGTCAGAGCAAATATCATAATGGTCATGTCACATTTTTTTTAACAAGAATATTAACAACTTCTGAATTTTTTTTTTTTTATCCAGAACATAAGTAACATTTTTCTCTGTTCACTTCAGTCTTCTTTTTATATTTTATCTGCATAGGACATTTTTTTAATTGAAATACATGTTTAAACATATCAGTCTTTATGTCACATGGCACAAGTATATATGTAACAAGTCTGAACAGGTTTTTATTAAAAAACAACACTATGCTTTCTGCAGTGAATACATGTTTAAACATATCAGTAACAATGTCATGTGGCACAAGTATATATCTAACAAGTCCAAACAGGTTTTTATTAAAAAGCAACTCTATGCTATCTGCAGTGTATACGTGGTTAAGTAATGTCATTTAAATCAGTCTTATGTCACATTGTTCTTAACAAGACTGAAAAGGTTTTTATTAAAAAGCAACCCTAATCTACCCTATCACCTGGCACAAGGATATATTTCACAAGACTGAACAGGTTTTTATTAAAAAGCTACTCTATGCAATCCAAGGTTTATACATGTTGAAACACGTCAGTAACTAAGTCACCTGGCACAATTATATATCTAATGAGTCTGAACATGTTTTTATTAAAAAGCAACTCTTTCCTATCCAGATTCTATATGTTTTAACATGTCAGTAATCATGTCACCTGGCACAAGAATATATCTAAAAACTCTGAATAAAAAAAAAGCAACTCTATCCTATCCAGAGTGTATACATGTTTAAACATGTCAGTAACCAAGTCACCTGGCACAAGAATATACCTAACTAGTCTGAACAGGTTTTTATTAAAAAGCAACTCTATGCTGTCTGTAGTGTAAACATGTTTAAACATGTCAGTCTTCATATCACATGGCACAAGTATATATTAAACAAGTCTGAATAAGGTTTTTATTAACATGCAATGCTATGCTATCCAGAGTTTATACTTGTTTAAACATGTCAGTAACCATGTCACCTGGCACAAGTATATATCTAACAATTCAGAACAGGTTTTTATTAAAAAGCAATTCTATGCTTTGCAAGGTGTATACATATTTAAACATGTCAGTAACCAAGTCACCTGGCACAAGTATATATCGAATTAGTCTGAACTGGTTTTTATTAAAAAGCAACTCTATGTTATCTAGAGTTTATACATGCTTAAACATGTCAGTAACCATTTCACCTGGCACAGGTATATATCTAACAAGTCTTAACAGGTTTTTATTAAAAAGCAACTCTATGCTATCTGCAATGTATACATGGTTAAACATGTCAGTCTTCATGTCACTTGGCACAAGTATTTCTAACAATTCTGAACAGGTTTTTATTTAAATGCATCTCTATGCTATCCCAGAGTTTATACATGTTTAAACATATCAATAACCCAGTTACCTGGTGAAAGTATATATTTAACAAGTCAGAACAGGTTTTTATTAAAAAACATCTCTTTGCTATCGGAGGTGTATACATGTTTAAACATGTCAGTAACCTGTCACCTGGCACAAGTATATATTTCACAAGTCAGAACATTTTTTATTAAAAAGCAACTCTGTGCTATTAGAGGTGTATGCATGTTTAAATATATAAGTAACCAAGTCACCTGGCTAGTATATATCTAACAAAGTCTGAACAGGTTTTTATTAAAAATCAACTCTTTGCTATCCAGAATTTATACATGTTAAACATGTCAATAACCAAGTCACTTGGCACAAGAATATATCTAACAAGTCTGAGCAGGTTTTTATTTACAAGTCTGAACAGGTTTTATTAAAAAGCAACACCATGCTATCTGCAGTGTATACATGTTTAAACATATCATTAACATAGTCATGTGGCACAAGTATATATCTAACAAGTCTGAACAGGTTTTTATTAAAAAACAACCCTGTACTATCCAGAGTTTATATATGCTTAAACATGTCAGTAACCATGTCACCTTGCACAAGTATATATTTCAAAAGTCTGAACAGGTTTTTGTTAAAAAGCAAGTTTATGCTATCCAAGGTGTATACATATTTAAACATGTCAGTAACCAAGTTTCCTGGCACAAGTGTATATCTGACAAGTCTGAACAGGTTTTTATTAAAAAGCAACTCTATGCTATCCAGAGTTTATACATGTTTAAACATGTCAGTAACCATGTCACCTGGCACAAGTATATATCTAACAAGTCTGAACAGGTTTTTATTAAAAAGCAACTCTATGCTATCCAAGTTGTATACATATCTAAACATGTCAGAAACAAAGTCACCTGGCCCAAGTATATATCTAACAAGTCTGAACAGGTTTTTATTAAAAAGCAACTCCATACTATTTACAGTTTATACATGTTTCAACATGTCAGTAACCAAGTCACATGGCAAAGTATATATCTAACAAGTCTGAGCAGGTTTTTATTAAAAAGCAACTCCATGCTATCTGCAGTGTATTCATGTTTAAACATGTCAGTCTTCATTTCACATGGCACAAGTATATATGAAACAAGTCTGAACAGGTTTTTATTAAAAACAACTCTATGCTATCCAGAGTTTATACATGTTCAAACATGTTAGTCACCATGTCACCTGGCACAAGTATATATCTAACAAGTCTGAACAGGTTTTTATTAAAAAGCAACTTTATGCTATCCAGAGTGTATACATGTTTAAACATGTCAGTCACCATGTCACCTGGCACAAGTATATATCTAACAAGTGTGAACTGGTTTTTATTAAAAAGCAGCTCTATGCTGTTCAGAGTTGATACATGTTTAAACATATCAGTCACCATGCCACCTGGCACAAGTATATGTCTAACAAGTCTGAACAGGTTTTTATTAAAAAGCAACTATATGCTATCCAGAGTGTATACATGTTCAAACATGTCAGTCACCATGTCACCTGGCACAAGTATATATCTAACAAGTCTGTACAGGTTTTTATTAAAAAGCAACTTTATGCTATTCAGAGTTTATACATGTTCACACATGTCAGTAACCTTGTCATGATGTAAGAAGAAGAAGAAGCCATAAGGTAAACAACTTTCTTTGCTGCTCCTGCTCATTTTTTTATTATTTCTGGGACTATAGATGCAGTTTCATCGAGAAAATGTTGTGATAGATCACTGAATATGTGCTGTTAGTGCTGAAGTAAGCATAGTGAATGTGATTTTAGTGACAGTGCAGTTATAAACCTTGAAAACTTCGTTAAGTTGTCTTATTTTGAGTTATGGACCCTCCCCCAATAGCATTGCAGCATTGCCTAGGAGGGGAGACTTGAGCTACACGGTGGCGACGGTGCTGTCATCTGTTGAGTCTTTCAGTGAGTAGTTTCATTGTAACAGTATGACGTCATACTCAACACCATTTAGGAGAAAGGACTCCTTTGGGTTGCAGTTTTCTGCATACCATTCTATGGATACTGTTAGTAGAATGATATTTTCAAACATGAAATTGGTTCATAACTCGATTATAGGAGTTCATTTTATATAATACATTTTTAAAGTAGTACCAAAATGATTTAATGATCTCAGAAAATTACGAAGTGTTAAAGTTGGGATATGTCACGGATTGTAATTAGGTTTAGTACATCCATTACGTATGTTTCATTAAGGAATGCCCCTTTCGAACTCTCAGAAGAAAAACTGATCGGCGTATTACCGAAATATGGCAAAGTGGAAGGAATCAGGCAAAACAAATATGCTTATTGACCATTCAAAGTGCTACTGACGGGAGTCAGGACAGCTAGCATAAGACTGAATGTTCCTTAATCTATTACGGTTTTTGGATTTACCTTAACTATCTTGTATAATGGGCAGCAACGTACATGCTTTAGGTGTGCGGAAATAGGTCACATGGCTAAAGACCGCAAATACAATGATGTAAGGTCTAAGTTTAAAGGAGAGCAACCCTCACCTGCCTACGGAAGGAAAGGATGAAACCAACGTAAAAGCAAATGAGTTGCATAAAGACAATATAGAAAATGCAACAGTTGAGGAAAGCTGAGATAACCAAGGAAATCAAACTACAGGTATAGTAACCGAAAGAAAGGACATGGATGAGGAACCTAATTCAATGGAAGAGCAGGTATTAGATTGCACAACAGGAAGAAATTGTTAAGGATAATTCACAAAATGATTCTGAGAAAGAAAAGGATGAAGACGACTCGATAAAACTTGGGGAAAGCACAACAAAAAGGAATGCTGGAAGTGATCTAGGGAAAGAAGCGAAGGAAGATCTTGTCTAGTAGAATCTTTGGACTGCATGAGGGAAGAAAATGTTCATGGAAAACTGGAGAAAGGGGTAATCGATGGTCGGCCAAATTATGAAGACGAAAGGGATGTTTTTGAGGACAGTCTTGAATATGAGCAGGATGATGACGATAAAGGAAGGCCAGGAATTAGGGTTTCCCAATCAATAGGTGTCAGTGAATTGCATACGTCTAAAACAAATGTTGAGATTCATAAGGATGTTAAAGAAAACGAGGTATTATCAGAAATCGAAGCAGCAAGTATAGTAAAAGGAAAAGAAGAGGAAAAAACGGATAGTGAAGAAACAGATTATGAGAGACCAGCTGCAGCGTCCCAAACAGAATTTTACACTACTGATATAGAAGTTGGAACATGGCATACAAAAACAGACTCTAGCAATAAACTTAAGATAACGCTGAAGAAAGACCACCATCAAAACATGCAATGGATGAACCCAAATTTATCATCAGACAATGAAACAGGAAAGTGTACTAAGAAGCTTTAAAGCAAATTTACCTACTATTGTATTATGCTTTAACCCAGTATTGTATATACATATATATATATATTTTTTTACATAACATACAAAATTCATTTCATCCACATTAAATGTGGCTACAGTTAACGTAAATGGACTTAATACTTTGAATAAGGAAATTAAAATAATAAACTTTATGTTTCTTTATAAGCTTGATATCAATTTTCGTTCAAAAGCACAATATAAAAGGGGAATAGCTGTCTTTTTTAATAAAACATTTAATGTGGAAATTTTGAGTTTTGAAAATTATATGGATGGTTATGTTATGAGTGTTAATTGTCGTTACTCAAATATTAATATTCAATTATTAAATGTGTAAGAAAAAAGATAGGGAGAAATTATTTAATACAGATATTTTATATTTCTTAAGGGACAATATGAACAATATCATAATGGGTGGAATTCTATTACTTGTATGAAGGATTGCTCAAATTCAGATAGTGAACTTATATCAAAGTCATTTGTAAGCTTGAAAAGCAATTTGAAACTTATAAATGCTTGGTTTTCATGTCATGTTAGAGAGAATTATGGCTCAAGGCTGGATAGGTTTTATTTAAAAGATTTGCATAACCATATGGCAAATATTCAAAATATTCCTGTTAGTTGGACTGACCATTGCATTATAGTATTAGCCTTGAAATTAGAAAATGTGGCTTCGCCAAGGAAAGGGTATTAGAAACTTAATAGTTATATGCTAGATAAAGATATTGTAAGAGACAATTTTCTTATGACTTGGAATAATATTAAGAGGAGCAAAGTTAGATTTGGAAATATTTTGTGTTGGTGGGAATATGCGAAAGCCCGGCTTAAATCTTTCTTTAGCACATGTTCAAAGCAAACAAACCAAGAAAAATATGGCTTACTGAATTTACTGAACTACCAGTTGAAAGAAGAAATAGGAAAAGGTGTATTAAGTAAAGACAAGTTTTCGTAAGTGAACTTTTTGAAATTAAGAATAAATAGTATTCAAGATGAGATTTGCGGAGTCAAAATTAGAGCAACGGTGGATGATAGATTAAAGGGTGAACAAGTTTCAGCATATATGCCTGTAAGGGAAGGAGGAAAATCTAAATCGTATGTAAATAAGATAAAGAGGGATGATGGTAGCGAACTAGTAAACTCTAAGGCTATTACTTTAAATATAAGGGAATATTTAGAAAAGCTTTTCAAAAAAGAGAAATGTGATAAGTCTTATCAAGACTTGTTTTTAAATGTAGTAGATAAAGTTATTGATAGGAATGAGAATGATATTTTAACCTCAGAAGTGACAGAGTCTGAAGTGTTGAAAGCATTGAGGGGGATGAAGAACGGTAAAAGTCCAGGAATAGAATAAATGGTCTCACGGTCGAGTTTTACAAAATGTTTTGGAAGGAAATAAAAATCGATTTTGTAAGCCTAGTAAAGTTTTATTTTTTAATATAAGACCATCTCTAAAATGAATAAAGGAATAATAATGCTTACGCCGAAGGAATGAGACAGGTTTTATTACAAACTGGAGGCCAATAACAATGTTAAACGTGGATTTTAAGATAGTAGCGAAAATAATAACTAATAGATTGAAGAATGTGTTACATTTAATCATTTCCCGCGAGCAGTTTTGTTGTGTAGACGATAGGTCTATTATCAACTTAATTCCATTATGAGAGTTATTATGTTTTATGTAAATAATAATGATAAACAAGATGCTTTAATAAATCTAGACTGGTCTAAAGCTTTCGATCGTGTGGATCATGATCTTTTATATCATTGAGCATCTTTTTTTATGCTATATTGATTTTAAACAAATACTTTATACAGATGCTGAAAGTGTACTATGCATAAATGGCAATATTTCTGATCCATTCCCCATAAAAAAAAATCGGTACGGCAAGGATGTCTATTATCCATGATTTTATTTATTATCTACCAGGAACCTTTTTACAGGATGATGAAAAGGAAGCTTGTGGACATGTCATTGAGTTTGCCAAATAATTTAAAGGTTTCTGTTCTAGGATATGCTGATGATTCTGTTATCATAGTTACTAGTGACAAAGGAATATTAAAATGTTTTAATATGATCACAGATTATGAAAAGGGAGGTGATGCAAATCTGAACAGAAATAAAACTTTAGTTTTAGGCATTGGGAAATGGAGAAACAGATCAGCATGGCCAATAAATCGATGTCATTACCTTCATGATTCCTTTAAAATACTAGGTGTTTATCATAACAATAATTATTAAGATAGTGTTAATCTAAATTGGAGTAATCTAGAGAGTAAGATAAACAAAATGATAAGTATATATTTAGGAACAGGAAGCTGACAGTGTTTCAAAAATGTATTATAATTAATTGTAAAATTCTAGCAAAAACATGGTATGTGTCACATGTATATACAGTTCCACAGGATTGTGCAAAACGAATACAGAGGAGTTTATTTAGATACCTTTGGAATGGAAGCTGTGAACCAATTGCAAGAAATACTATATTTTTGCCAAAGACAGAAGGTGGGCTAGGAATTATGAATATTCTACATAAATCAAAAGCCATTATGTTCAGTGCTTTTAACAAGATTTCTAAAAATAAGTGTTATGGTTTTGAAATTATCTATTTCTATTGTAAAATAAAAGCTAATATTTTGATGAAAACTGAAAAAATTATAGAGACTGTACTATTTTTATCACATCATATTATAGTGAGATGACTGATGTCTTCAGGAAAGTATATCGTTTAAAGAATCATCCTAAGGTGTCTGTTAAAGAAATATACTGGTTACTTATGAACTTTAAAGACTATAAACCAAAGGTAGAGTTATTGTCCCGGTTTTTTAATTGGACTCAGATTTGGAAGTATTTAAATAATAAGTACATTGATAAGAAGAGCAGAGATATAGTTTATAGATATGTTCATGAAATACTTAATACCAAAGATAGGCTGCATATGATGAAAATCTCGAATGAAGATAAATGTCTCTTTTGTGGCTGTATTGAAAATAATAAGGACATATTTTATTTTTGTTTCTCATCAAAAAACATTCTGATTTGGTTAAAGTCAGTACTAAAACGCTTTTGTAAAATTGAAACTGATAGTTTACTAAAGATTCTTAACTTGGATTTCAAGACACCATCTAAGAAAGACGAAAATACAGCAATGTTGCTACTATCAGATTTTGTAGCAGGAGTATGGTTTGGTCGATCTTTGGGCCTATTGACAGACGACCCAAACTAGATTGCTTATATAGGAATTAGCATATCAAAAACCAAGTTTATATTCAGTAAAGTTTATGCAACTAAATTAGACAACCTTTTTACCAAAGAATATGCACTGAATGCTGTTGTAAAATTAATTTCTGTTAGGATATAAAGCTTACATACTTTGTTACTTGTAAGGGTTGTAAATTGTTATTGTGTATATTGTATATATGAATGTATATGAAGTCATTGTATTGAGTCCATTGTAAATTTTATCAATGAAAGAAAAGTAACCATGTCACCTGACACAAGAATATATCTAATAAGTCTGAACAGGTTTATATTGAAAGGCAACTCTATGCTATCCAGAGTTTACACAGTTTAAACATGTCAGTAACCATATCACCTGGCACAAGCATGTATTCAGTAAATCTGAACAGGTTTTTATTAAAAAGCAACTTTATCCTATCCAGAGATTATACATATTTAAACATGTCAGTAACCATGTCACATGCCACAAATGTATATCTAACAAGTCTGAACAGGTTTTAATTAAAAAGCAACTCTATGCTATCTACAGTGTACACTTGTTTAAACGTGTCAGTAAACAAGTCACCTGGCACAAGTATATATCTAACAGGTATGAACAGATTTTAGTAAATATCAACTATGTGCAATCTGCAGTACATACATGTTTAAACATATCAGTACCCCCCAAAAAAACTGACACAAGTATATATCTAAAAAGTCTGAACAAGTTTTTATTATACAGCAACTCTATGCTATCTACAGTGTATACATATTTAAACATGTCAGTAAGCAAGTCACGTGACACAAGTATATATCTAACAAGTCTGAACAGGTTTTATTAAAAAGCAACTCTATGCAATCCAGAGATTGTACATGTTTAAATGTGTCAGTAACCAAGTTACCTGGCACTAGTATATATCTAAAAAGTCTGAACAGATTTTTATTAAAAAGAAACTATGCAATCCAGAGTTTATACATATTTAAACATGTCAGTAGCAATGTCACCAGGCATGAGAATATATCTAACAAGTCTGATACAGTTTTTTTTTAAAAAAACATTTCAGATTATTGTATTTATACATGTTTAAACATGTCAGTGGTTGTCACATTTCACAAATATATATAAAACAGGATCTGATTTGTTTTTATTAAAAACAATGTTTAAACAGAGTTTATACATGTTTTACATATCAGTAACCATGCCATCACAAGTATATGTTTCTAACTGTCTATATACAAGTATATTTTTTTAAAAACCAACTAGATTATCTAATGTTTATACATGTTTAAACATGTCAAACTCCATTTAATAAGTATATATATCTGAAACATGTTTAAACATAATCTGCACAATTATTTTAAATTTACATTTTTAAACATGTCAAAAACATGTCAAGATATATATATATATCCATGTTTAAACTATCCATGAAAAATGATATACATATTTAAACATGTCAGTAACCCATGTTCACCAACTTTCAGTAAATGTCACCTAAACATAGTATATATCTAACAGTGAATGCATGTTTAAACATGTCAGTAACCATGTCACCTGGCACAAGTATATATCTATCAGTGAATGCATGTTTAAACATGTCAGTAACCATGTCACCTGGCACAAGTATATATCTAACAAATCTGAACAGGTTTTTATTAAAAAGCAACTCTCTTCTATCACCAGTGTATACATGTTTAAACATGTCAGTAACAATGTCACCTGGCACAATTATATATCTAACAGTGAATACATGTTTAAACATATCAGTAACCATGTCTCCTGGCACAAGTATATATCTAACAGTGAATACATGTTTAAACATTTCAGTAACCATGTAACCCAGCACAAGTATATATCTAACAGTAAATACATGTTTAAACATGTCAGGAACCAAGTCACCTGCCACAGGTTTTTATTAAAAATCCAACTCTATGCTATCCAGAGTTTATACATGTTTAAGCATGTCAGTAGCAATGTCACCTGGCACAAGAATATACCTGACAAGCCTGAACAGGTATTTATTAAAAGGCAACTCTATGCTATCTGCAGAGTATACATGTTTAAACATGTCAGTAACCATGTCACATGGCACAAGTATATATCTAACAAATCTGAACAAGTTTTTATTAAAAAGCAACTCTGTGTTATCCAGAGTGTATACATGTTTAAACATGTCAGTAACCATGTCACCTGGCACAAGTATATATATCTAACAAATCTGAACAGGTTTTTATTAAAATGCAACTCTATGCTATCCAATGTTTAAACATGTCAGGAACCAAGTCACCTGGCAAAAGTATATATCTATCAAGTCTGAACAGGTTTTTATTAAAAAGTAACTCTGTGATATCTACGGTGTAATCATGTTTAAACATGTCAGTAACCAAGTCACCTGTGTAATGAACCACAGTCAGTTCTACAGGTTCTAAAAAAAAAAAATAGAATGTGACTGGACTGGCTGGCAGCAGTTGTGACAAACCACAGAGTAAGGAGAGTAATAAAACTACTGAAGCACCTTGAAACTAATTTATTATAATAAGTTATATACAATATGTATAAATGAGTCAATGTTTGGCATTAAACAAATTGCATAATTAATTAACAGAATCAGTCAAAAACAAATGTAGCTAAAACTGAGATGCCCTACCAAAAACCCGTAACAACAATAACAATAGACAAACATTGTAATCATCACATTAACTCAGTCAACAATAAAATACAAATCAACAAACACTTCAGCTACATCACATAACCAAGCAGTTCCATTACAAACAAACTGACAGTATAAAAAATAGGAAATCACAGTTTACAACATAATTAACAATAGTTAAACAGCGTAAACAACATACTCAAGTACCATAAAAAAAACACACTATCTCAGTGTAGCACAAATAAAAAAACAGACTATCTCCGTAGAGACGTCGAGTCAGACCCAGCTGTCGAAGAGGATGAAGATACTCACACAAAATCAGTGAAATCATCGAAGCAGCCAGTGAATGCAAACAGGAACACATCCAACACAGATGATCACAGCAGAAACGTCGAGACAGCAAATCTGCTGTCAAAGAGGAACCAATTCCACAGGGGACTATGCTGTAGTCATCCAACCATCCTCTGCTACCACAGCCAAGAGGTAAAATAATAGCTGCTGCAAAAATAAGAACTCCTTGAGACCTGACTCACTGCGATACCAAACCTAACTGCTGTAGTCAATAGGAATGTGACAGACGTCAAATTCACACACACAAAAACAAATACCACCGGGTAAGGAGACAACACCCAGAACAAGAGAACAATCTGCTAATGATTGTTCTAAAAAACTCACACATGGTTCAAATATATATCTAACAAGTCTCAACAGGTTTTTTATTAAAAAGCAACTCAATGCCATCCAGAGTTCATACTTTTTTAAACATATCAGTAAACAAAACCCCTGGCACAAGTATATATCTAGCAGCTCTGAACAGGTTTTTATTAAAAAGCAACTCTTTGCTATCCAGAGTTTATCCATGTTTAAACATATCAGTAACCATGTCACCCAGCAAAGTATATCTCTAACAAGCCTGAACAGGTTTTTATTAAAAACCAGCTCTATGATATCTACAGTGTACTACGTGTTTAAACATATGAGTAACCAAGTCACCTGGCACAAGTATATATCTAACAAGTCTGAACAAGTTTTTATTCAAAGGAACTTTTGATATCCAGAATCTATACATGTTTAGAAATGTCAATAACCATGTCACCAGGCACAAGTATGTATCTAACAAGTCTGAACAGGATTTTATTAAAAAGCAACTCTATGCTATCCAGAGTGGATACATGTTTAAACATGTCAGTAACCAAGTCACCTGACACATATATATCTAACAAATCTGAACAAGGTTTTTATTAAAAAGCAACTCAATGTTATCCAGAGTGTATACATGTTTAAACATGTCAGTAACCAAAACACCTGGCACAAGTATATATCTAACAAGTCTGAACAGGTTTTTATTAAAAAGTAACTCTATGCTATCCAGACTGTATATATGTTTAAACATGTCAGTTACCTTCTGTGACAACAATCGTTTGCCAATTGTCCTCTTAGTGAGTTATTGCCTCCTTTATTTTTGTGTTTTTTTCTTCCTGTCGAGTTGACATCTGTCATGGGGTGCTTGACAGCATCAGTCAGGTTCTGGAGGGTGGAACGACCAGACTCGTTCAGAGCAGAGAGCCAGAGTCTCAGCAGCAGAGCAGTGGTGAGTATTTGAGGAACAGATCGTTGTTGTATCAACTCTGTCATGATCGTCCGGTGTTGGAGGCAGACGTCCATACTGTTTCTAAGGACAAGATGCTTGTCGTGTCCGCCCTGTCTGAGTTGTCCAGTATTGGACTGTGGTCCTCATTGTTTGAGGAATTGTTCCCGTTTGCTCTATGCATCACCATTATGATGTTTTAGTGTTAATTTGTTTATGTATTATGCTGCCTGTTTTTGTTTCTGTTTATTTTACAGATTATTATTGTTAAGCTGCCTATTTCGTCATTATTACTGATTATTCTATTCGTGTAATTGTCTAGTTTTTTTAAATTTTTCATGGCCTTGTTATTGTGGTGTGTATTTGTTTATTGATGCCTTGACTGCTTTTAAACAATTTGTTTTTAATTGCTCATTTTGTGTTTTTGCCACCCAGAACCTGTGCTAACTTATATATATGTAAGTTACTTATTTTAAATAAAATAATATTAAGGTCACATTTTGGTTTTGTTCTCCTCCTTCCTACTTTTTTGTCACCTCTCATCAGTCATTTCAGCCTAATTGCTTGTTTTTGTTAAGAACCTGGTGATCTCGAGGTAGTGAGATCATAAGACCATGTCACCTGACACAAGTATATATCTAACAAGTCTGAACAGGTTTCTATTAAGAATCTACTCTATGCATTCCAAGGTTTATACATACTTAAACATGTCTTTAACCTTGCCACCTGACAGAAGTATATATCTAACAAGGCTGAACAGGGATTTATTAAAATCCAACGCTATGCTTTCCAGAGCGTATATATACTTAAACAGATCAGTAACAGTGTCACCTGGCACAAATATATATCTAGCAAGCCTGAACAGGTTTTTTAAAAGCAACTCTATGCTATCCAGATTGTATACATGTTTAAACATGTCAGTCAAAATGTCACCTGACACAAGTGTATATCTAACAAGTATGAACAGGTTTTTTTATTAAAAAGCAACTCTATGCTATCTACAGTGTATACATGTTTAAACACATCAGTTACCATGTCACCTGGCACAAGTATATATCTAACAAGTCTGAACACATTTTTTAAAAAGCAACTCTATGCTATCCATGCTGTATACATGTTTAAACATGTCGGTAATCATGTCATCTGGCACAAGTATATATCTACCAAGTCTGAACAGGTTTTCATTAAAAGCAACTCTGTGCTATCCAGAGTGCATACATGTTAAAACATGTCAGTACTCACGTCACCTGGCAAAAGTATATATCTAATAAGTCTGAACAGTTTTCTATTTAAAAGCGAATCCATTTTATTCAGAGTGTATACATGTTTATACATGTCATTATTCATGTCACCTGGCACAAGTATATATCTAACAAGTCTGAACATGTTTTTATTAAAAAGCAACTCCATGCTAGCCAGAGTGTATACATGTTTAAACATGTCAGTAACCAAGTCACCTGGCACAAATATATATCGAACAAGTCTGAACAGGTTTTTATTAAAAACCAACTCCTTGCTATCAGGTTGTAAACACATTCAAACATGTGAGTAACCATGTCACCTGGCACAAGTATATATCTAACATGTCTGAACAGGATTTTATTTAAAAGCAAATTTATGTTATGCAGAGTTTAAACATGTTTAAACATGTCAGTAACCATGTCACATGGCACAAGAATAAATCTAACAAGTCTGAACAGGTTTTTATTAAAAAGCATCTCTATGCTATCTGCAGTGTATACATGTTTAACCATGTCAGTAACCATGTCACCTGGCACAAGTATATATCTAAGAGGTCTGAACAGGTTTGCATTAAAAAGCAACTCTATGCTATCTGCAGTGTATACATGTTTAAACATGTCAGTAACCAAGTCATCTGCCACAAGTATATATCTGAAAGTCTGAACAGTTTTTATTAAAAAACAACTCTATGCTATCCAGAGTTTACACGTGTTAAAACATGTCAGTAACCAAGACACCTGGCAGAAGTATATATCTAATGAGTCTCAACAGGTTTTTATTAAGAAGACACTCTATGCTGTCCAGTGTTTATACATGTTTAAACATGTCAGTAACCATGTCACTTGGCACAAGTACTTATCTAACAAGTCTGAACAGGTTTTTATTTAAAAGACACTCTATGCTATCCAGGGTTTATACATGTTTAAACATATGAGTGACCACGTCACCTGGCACAATTATATATCAGAAAGTCTGAACATGTTTTTTATTAAAAAGCAACTCTATGCTATCCAGAGTCAATACATGTTTAAACATGACAGTAACCATGTCACCTGGCACAAGTATGTATCCAACAAGTTTTAACAGGTTTTCATTAAGATGTAACTCTATTCTATCCAGAGTGAATACATGTTTAAACATCTCAGGAACCATGTCACATGGCACAAGTATATATCTAACAAGTGTGAACAGGTTTTCATAAAAAGCCACTCTATGCTATCCAGAGTGTATACATTTTTAAACATGTCAGTCACCATCTCACATGGCACAAGTATGTATCTAACAAATCTGAAAAAGTTTTTATTAAAAAGCAACTCTATGCTATCCAGAGTGTATAATGTTTAAACGTGTCAGTAACCAAGTCACCTGGCACAAGTATATATCTAATAAGTCTGAACAGGTTTTTATTAAAAAGCAACTCTGTGCTATCCAATGTTTATACATGTTTAAACATGTCAGTGACCATGTCACCTGGCACAAGTATATATCTATCAAGTCTAGGTTTTTATTAAAAAGCAACTCTATGATATCTATGGTGTAATCCTTTTTAAACATGTCAGTAACCAACTCACCTGTGAAATGAACCACAGTTGGTTCTATGGTTCTAAAACAAAAACAAAAACAAAAAAACAAATAGAATGGGACTCGACTGGCTGACAGCAGTCGTGACTAACTACAGAGTAAGGAGCGTAACAAAACCACTAAAGCACCTTAAAACTAATCTATTATAATAAGTTATATACATTATGTACAAATGTGTCGATGTTTGGCATTAAACAAATCACATCATTAATTAACAGAGTCAGTCAAAAACAAATGTAGCTAAAACTGAGATACCCTACCAAAAACCTGTAACATCAATAACAATGAACAAACATTGTAATCATCACACTAACTCATTCAACAATAAAGTACAAATCAACAAACACTTTAGCTTCATCATATAACCAAGCAGTTACATTATTCATCTAAGTCTTCTAGAGTTCGTGAATGAGATCTCAGTCGTCCTCTACAGATGGATAAGGATCTAGCCTGAAACGACGCGAATCTCTCGCGCGTCTGCCTTCGGGTTGTAACGGTCAAATAGTAATCCATGACCCGGATTTTCCCGTTTGTTGCCTTCTTAGTACTGTTTTGACAAACATTGTCTTGACATGCATGTTATATGCATGTTAACACCAAATATTCACATTATAGCCATTATATATATATACATACACACACACACACACACACATATATATATATATATATATATATATATATATATATATATATATATATATATATATATATATATATATATGCATACAATATACATAATAAGATAATCAATGTAAGACATCAGCTTCCAATTTATAGTGTTATGTTGCTATAATCTCACATACGCACACACACATATGTGTATATATTTATATGTATATATAAGCGTTTTTTCTCTCTCCGTTCTGTTATACTTTGATCAAATCTTGAAATAAGGAAAGCTCAGTGGCTACAATCTTTCCTTTCAACTTATCTTGCAAAAGCTTCATATATATATATATATATATATATATATATATATATATATATATATATATATGTATATGCTTTCATAAGATGAAAGTTGGAGCAAAACTCATATCTTTAGTTCCTCTTCATTCGAGATCTGATCATATTAACAAAGAAATGAAAAAAAAATAACAGTTTATAATGATATATATATATATATATACTATATATATATATATATATATATATATATATATACATATATATATGTGTGTGTGTGTGTGTGTGGCTATAACAACATAACTCAAAACCGCGTTGAGCAGGCTTTACCTTCAAGCAAACATATAGCAGGAATAAGCAAAACCTAGTTCATTATTCATTAGAATAATCTTTATTCAAGCATTTATAAAAAGACATCAATATTTAGTGATCGAGCTTGAAGGCAGCCTTGAGTGGGGAAGATCCTCCTCAGAGGCTGCTTCCCTGGAGGTAGGCAGGTTTCCTGCCAGGCTGGGGAAGCGGGCCTGAGGAGGGCCTGAACCACAAGGCTGAGGGGCCCCAGGGTGCCCTAAGGAAGCCTTCCCTTGAAGGCAGCCTTGAGTGGGGAAGATCCTCCTCAGAGGCTGCTTCCCTGGAGGTAGGCAGGTTTCCTGCCAGGCTGGGGAAGCGGGCCTGAACCACAAGGCTGAGGGGCCCCAAGGTGCCCTAAGGAAGCCTTCCCTTGAAGGCAGCCTTGAGTGGGGAAGATCCTCCTCAGAGGCTGCTTCCCTGGAGGTAGGCAGGTTTCCTGCCAGGCTGGGGAAGCGGGCCTGGGAGGGCCTGAACCACAAGGCTGAGGGCCCCAAGGTGCCCTAGGGAAGCCTTCCCTTGAAGGCAGCCTTGAGTGGGGAAGATCCTCCTCAGAGGCTGCTTCCCTGGAGGTAGGCAGGTTTCCTGCCAGGCTGGGAAGCGGGCCTGGGAGGGCCTGAAACCACAAGGCTGAGGGGCCTTGAGTGGGGAAGATATTCCAAGGGCCTAAGGAAGAAGGGAAGATCCTCCCAGAGGCTGCTTCCCTGGAAGGCAGGTTTCCTGCCAGGCTGGGGAAGCGGGCCTGGGGAGGCCTGAACCACAAGGCTGAGGGGTCCCTGCCCTAAGGAAGCCTTCCTTGAAGGCAGCCTTGAGTGGGGAAGATCCTCCTCAGAGGCTGCTTCCCTGGAGGTAGGCAGGTTTCCTGCCAGGCTGCCAGGCTGGGAAGCGGGCCTGGGGAGGGCCTGAACCACAAGGCTGAGGGGCCCCAAAGGTGCCCTAGGAAGCCCTTCCTTGAAGGCAGCCTTGAGTGGGGAAGATCCTCCACAGAGGCTGCTTCCCTGGAGGTAGGCAGGTTTCCTGCCAGGCTGGGGAAGCGGGCCTGGGGAGGGCCTGAACCACAAGGCTGAGGGGCCCAAGGTGCCCTAAGGAAGCCTTCCCTTGAAGGCAGCCTTGAGTGGGGAAGATCCTCCTCAGAGGCTGCTTCCCTGGAGGTAGGCAGGTTTCCTGCCAGGCTGGGAAGCGGGCCTGAACCACAAGGCTGAGGGGCCCCAAGGTACCCTAAGGAAGCCTTCCCTTGAAGGCAGCCTTGAGTGGGGAAGATCCTCCTCAGAGGCTGCTTCCCTGGAGGTAGGCAGGTTTCCTGCCAGGCTGGGGAAGCGGGCCTGGGAGGGCCTGAACCACAAGGCTGAGTGGCCCCAAGGTGCCCTAAGGAAGCCTTCCCTTGAAGGCAGCCTTGAGTGGGGAAGATCCTCCTCAGAGGCTGCTTCCCTGGAGGTAGGCAGGTTTCCTGCCAGGCTGGGGAAGCGGGCCTGAACCACAAGGCTGAGGGGCCCCAAGGTGCCCTAAGGAAGCCTTCCCTTGAAGGCAGCCTTGAGTGGGGAAGATCCTCCTCAGAGGCTGCTTCCCTGGAGGTAGGCAGGTTTCCTGCCAGGCTGGGGAAGCGGGCCTGAACCACAAGGCTGAGGGGCCCCAAGGTGCCCTAAGGAAGCCTTCCCTTGAAGGCAGCCTTGAGTGGGGAAGATCCTCCTCAGAGGCTGCTTCCCTGGAGGTAGGCAGGTTCCTCCTGCCAGGCTGGGGAAGCGGGCCTGGGGAGGGCCTGAACCACAAGGCTGAGGGGCCCCAAGGTGCCCTAGGAAGCCTTCCCTTGAAGGCAGCCTTGAGTGGGGAAGATCCTCCTCAGAGGCTGCTTCCCTGGAGGTAGGCAGGTTTCCTGCCAGGCTGGGGAAGTGGGCCTGAGGAGGGCCTGAACCACAAGGCTGAGGGGCCCCAAGGTGCCCTAAGGAAGCCTTCCCTTGAAGGCAGCCTTGAGTGGGGAAGATCCTCCTCAGAGGCTGCTTCCCTGGAGGTAGGCAGGTTTCCTGCCAGGCTGGGGAAGTGGGCCTGAGGAGGGCCTGAACCACAAGGCTGAGGGGCCCCAAGGTGCCCTAAGGAAGCCTTCCCTTGAAGGCAGCCTTGAGTGGGGAAGATCCTCCTCAGAGGCTGCTTCCCTGGAGGTAGGCAGGTTTCCTGCCAGGCTGGGGAAGCGGGCCTGGGGAGGGCCTGAACCACAAGGCTGAGGGGCCCCAAGGTGCCCTAGGGAAGCCTTCCCTTGAAGGCAGCCTTGAGTGGGGAAGATCCTCCTCAGAGGCTGCTTCCCTGGAGGTAGGCAGGTTTCCTGCCAGGCTGGGGAAGCGGGCCTGGGAGGGCCTGAACCACAAGGCTGAGGGCCCCAAGGTGCCCTAAGGAAGCCTTCCCTTGAAGGCAGCCTTGAGTGGGGAAGATCCTCCTCAGAGGCTGCTTCCCTGGAGGTAGGCAGGTTTCCTGCCAGGCTGGGGAAACGGGCCTGAGGAGGGCCTGAACCACGAGGCTGAGGGGTCACAAGGTGCCCTAAGGAAGCCTTCCCTTGAAGGCAGCCTTGAGTGGGGAAGATCCTCCTCAGAGGCTGCTTCCTGGAGGTAGGCAGGTTTCCTGCCAGGCTGGGGAAGCGGGCCTGGGAGGGCCTGAACCACAAGGCTGAGGGGCCCCAAGGTGCCCTAAGGAAGCCTTCCCTTGAAGGCAGCCTTGAGTGGGGAAGATCCTCCTCAGAGGCTGCTTCCTGGAGGTAGGCAGGTTTCCTGCCAGGCTAGGGAAGTGGGCCTGGGCAGGGGCTTAACCACAAGGATGAGGGGCCCCAAGGTGCCCTAAGGAAGCCTTCCCTTGAAGGCAGCCTTGAGTGGGGAAGATCCTCCTCAGAGGCTGCTTCCCTGGAGGTAGGCAGGTTTCCTGCCAGGCTGGGGAAGCGGGCCTGAGGAGGGCCTGAACCACAAGGCTGAGGGGCCCCAAGGTGCCCTAAGGAAGCCTTCCCTTGAAGGCAGCCTTGAGTGGGGAAGATCCTCCTCAGAGGCTGCTTCCCTGGAGGTAGGCAGGTTTCCTGCCAGGCTGGGGAAGCGGGCCTGAGGAGGGCCTGAACCACAAGATTGAGGGGCCCCAAGGTGCCCCGAGGATGCCTTCCCTTGAAGGCACCCTTGAGTGGGGAAGATCCTGCTCAGAGGCTGCTTCCCTGGAGGTAGGCAGGTTTCCTGCCAGGCTGGGGAAGCGGGCCTGAGGAGTGCCTGAACCACAAGGCTGAGGGGCCCCAAGGTGCCCTAAGGAAGCCTTCCCTTGAAGGCAGCCTTGAGTGGGAAGATCCTCCTCAGAGGCTGCTTCCCTGGAGGTAGGCAGGTTTCCTGCCAGGCTGGGGAAGCTTGACTGGGGGGCCTGGGAGGGCCTGAACCACAAGGCTGAGGGCCCCAAGGTGCCCTAAGGAAGCCTTCCCTTGAAGGCAGCCTTGAGTGGGGAAGATCCTCCTCAGAGGCTGCTTCCCTGGAGGTAGGCAGGTTTCCTGCCAGGCTGGGGAAGCGGGCCTGGGAGGGCCTGAACCACAAGGCTGAGGGGCCCCAAGGTGCCCTAAGGAAGCCTTCCCTTGAAGGCAGCCTTGAGTGGGGAAGATCCTCCTCAGAGGCTGCTTCCTGGAGGTAGGCAGGTTTCCTGCCAGGCTGGGGAAGCGGGCCTGGGAGGGCCTGAACCACAAGGCTGAGGGGCCCAAGGTGCCCTAAGGAAGCCTTCCCTTGAAGGCAGCCTTGACTGGTGAAGATCCTCCTCAGAGGCTGCTTCCCTGGAGGTAGGCAGGTTTCTTGCCAGGCTGGGGAAGCGGGCCTGAGGAGGGCCTGAACCACAAGGCTGAGGGGCCCCAAGGTGCCCTAAGGAAGCCTTCCTTTGAAGGCAGCCTTGACTGGGGAAGATCCTCCTCAGAGGCTGCTTCCCTGGAGGTAGGCAGGTTTCCTGCCAGGCTGGGGAAGCGGGCCTGGGGAGGGCCTGAACCACAAGGCTGAGGGGCCCCAAGGTGCCCTAAGGAAGCCTTCCCTTGAAGGCAGCCTTGAGTGGGAAGATCCTCATCAGAGGCTGCTTCCCTGGAGGTAGGCAGGTTTCCTGCCAGGCTGGGAAGCGGGCCTGGGGAGGGCCTGAACCACAAGGCTGAGGGGCCCCAAGGTGCCCTAAGGAAGCCTTCCCTTGAAGGCAGCCTTGACTGGGGAAGTTCCTCCTCAGAGGCTGCTTCCCTGGAGGTAGGCAGGTTTCCTGCCAGGCTGGGGAAGCGGGCCTGAGGAGGGCCTGAACCACAAGGCAGAGGGGCCACAATGTGCCCTAAGGAAGCCTTCCCTTGAAGGCAGCCTTGACTGGGGAAGATCCTCCTCAGAGGCTGCTTCCCTGGAGGATGGCAGGTTTCCTGCCAGGCTGGGGAAGCGGTCCTGGGGAGGGCCTGAACCACAAGGGTGAGTGGCCCCAAGGTGCCCTAGGGAAGCCTTCCCTTGAAGGCAGCCTTGACTGGGGAAGATCCTCCTCAGAGGCTGCTTCCCTGGAGGTAGGCAGGTTTCCTGCCAGGCTGGGGAAGCGGGCCTGCGGAGGGCCTGAACCACAAGGCTGAGGGGCCCCAAGGTGCCCTAAGGAAGCCTTCCCTTGAAGGCAGCCTTGAGTGGGGAAGATCCTCCTCAGAGGCTGCTTCCCTGGAGGTAGGCAGGTTTCCTGCCAGGCTGGGGAAGCGGGCCTGGGGAGGGCCTGAACCACAAGGCTGAGGGGCCCCAAGGAAGCCTTCCCTTGAAGGCAGCCTTGAGTGGGGAAGATCCTCCTCAGAGGCTGCTTCCCTGGAGGTAGGCAGGTTTCCTGCCAGGCTGGGGAAGCGGGCCTGGGGAGGGCCTGAACCACAAGGCTGAGTGGCCCAAAGGTGCCCTAGGGAAGCCTTCCTTGAAGCCTTCCTTGAAGGCAGCCTTGACTGGGGAAGATCCTCCTCAGAGGCTGCTTCCCTGGAGGTAGGCAGGTTTCCTGCCAGGCTGGGGAAGCGGGCCTGGGGAGGGCCTGAACCACAAGGCTGAGTGGCCCAAAGGCGCCCTAGGGAAGCCTTCCTTGAAGGCAGCCTTGAGTGGGGAAGATCCTCCTCAGAGGCTGCTTCCCTGGAGGTAGGCAGGTTTCCTGCCAGGCTGGGGAAGCGGGCCTGGGGAGGGCCTGAACCACAAGGCTGAGGGGCCCCAAGGTGCCCTAAGGAAGCCTTCCCTTGAAGGCAGCCTTGAGTGGGGAAGATCCTCCTCAGAGGCTGCTTCCCTGGAGGTAGGCAGGTTTCCTGCCAGGCTGGGGAAGCGGGCCTGAACCACAAGGCTGAGGGGCCCCAAGGAAGCCTTCCCTTGAAGGCAGCCTTGACTGGGGAAGATCCTCCTCAGAGGCTGCTTCCCTGGAGGTAGGCAGGTTTCCTGCCAGGCTGGGGAAGCGGGCCTGAGGAGGGCCTGAACCACAAGGCTGAGGGTCCCAAGGTGCCCTAAGGAAGCCTTCCCTTGAAGGCAGCCTTGAGTGGGGAAGATCCTCCTCAGAGGCTGCTTCCCTGGAGGTAGGCAGGTTTCCTGCCAGGCTGGGAAGCGGGCCTGGGAGGGCCTGAACCACAAGGCTGAGGGCCCAAAGGGCCCCAAGGAAGCCTTCCCTTGAAGGCAGCCTTGACTGGGGAAGATCCTCCTCAGAGGCTGCTTCCCTGGAGGTAGGCAGGTTTCCTGCCAGGCTGGGAAGCGGGCCTGGGAGGCCTGAACCCAAGGCTGAGGGGAAGGTGCCCTAAGGAAGCCTTCCCTTGAAGGCAGCCTTGACTGGGAAAGATCCTCCTCAGAGGCTGCTTCCCTGGAGGTAGGCAGGTTTCCTGCCAGGCTGGGGAAGCGGGCCTGGGGAGGGCCTGAACCACAAGGCTGAGGGCCCCAAGGTGCCCTAAGGAAGCCTTCCCTTGAAGGCAGCCTTGAGTGGGGAAGATCCTCCTCAGAGGCTGCTTCCCTGGAGGTAGGCAGGTTTCCTGCCAGGCTGGGGAAGCGGGCCTGGGGAGGGCCTGAACCACAAGGCTGAGGGGCCCCAAGGTGCCCTAAGGAAGCCTTCCCTTGAAGGCATCCTTGACTGGGGAAGTTCCTCCTCAGAGGCTGCTTCCCTGGAGGTAGGCAGGTTTCCTGCCAGGCTGGGGAAGCGGGCCTCGGGAGGGCCTGAACCACAAGGCTGAGGGGCCCCAAGGTGCCCTAGGGAAGCCTTCCCTTGAAGGCAGCCTTGACTGGGGAAGATCCTCCTCAGAGGCTGCTTCCCTGGAGGTAGGCAGGTTTCCTGCCAGGCTGGGGAAGTGGGCCTGGGGAGGGCCTGAACCACAAGGCTGAGGGGTCCCAAGGTGCCCTAAGGAAGCCTTCCCTTGAAGGCAGCCTTGAGTGGGGAAGATCCTCCTCAGAGGCTGCTTCCCTGGAGGTAGGCAGGTTTCCTGCCAGGCTGGGGAAGCGGGCCTGGGGAGGGCCTGAACCACAAGGCTGAGGGGCCCCAAGGTGCCCTAAGGAAGCCTTCCCTTGAAGGCAGCCTTGACTGGGGAAGATCCTCCTCAGAGGCTGCTTCCCTGGAGGTAGGCAGGTTTCCTGCCAGGCTGGGGAAGCGGGCCTGAACCACAAGGCTGAGGGGCCCCAAGGTGCCCTAAGGAAGCCTTCCCTTGAAGGCAGCCTTGACTGGGGAAGATCCTCCTCAGAGGCTGCTTCCCTGGAGGTAGGCAGGTTTCCTGCCAGGCTGGGGAAGC
The DNA here is from genome assembly GCF_040412425.1 of Macrobrachium rosenbergii. Classification (NCBI taxonomy): domain Eukaryota; kingdom Metazoa; phylum Arthropoda; class Malacostraca; order Decapoda; family Palaemonidae; genus Macrobrachium; species Macrobrachium rosenbergii. Next base: position 854,615 of record NC_089763.1, on the reverse strand, counting down.
GGGCCTGAGGAGGGCCTGAACCACAAGGCAGAAGGGCCCCAAGGTGCCCTAAGGAAGCCTTCCCTTGAAGGCAGTCTTGACTGGGGAAGATCCTCCTCAGAGGCTGCTTCCCTGGAGGTAGGCAGGTTTCCTGCCAGGCTGGGGAAGTGGGCCTGGGAGGGCCTGAACCACAAGGCTGAGGGCCCCAAGGTGCCCTAAGGAAGCCTTCCCTTGAAGGCAGCCTTGACTGGGGAAGATCCTCCTCAGAGGCTGCTTCCCTGGAGGTAGGCAGGTTTCCTGCCAGGCTGGGGAAGCGGGCCTGGGGAGGGCCTGAACCACAAGGCTGAGTGGCCCAAGGAGCCCTAAGGAAGCCTTCCCTTGAAGGCAGCCTTGACTGGGGAAGATCCTCCTCAGAGGCTGCTTCCCTGGAGGTAGGCAGGTTTCCTGCCAGGCTGGGGAAGCGGGCCTGAGGAGGGCCTGAACCACAAGGCTGAGGGGCCCCAAGGTGCCCTAAGGAAGCCTTCCCTTGAAGGCAGCCTTGACTGGGGAAGATCCTCCTCAGAGGCTGCTTCCCTGGAGGTAGGCAGGTTTCCTGCCAGGCTGGGGGGAAGCGGGCCTGAGGAGGGCCTGAACCACAAGGCTGAGGGGCCCCAAGGTGCCCTAAGGAAGCCTTCCTTGAAGGCAGCCTTGAGTGGGAAGATCCCTTGAGGCTGCTTCCCTGGGGAAGATCCTCCTCAGAGGCTGCTTCCCTGGAGGGGGGAAGGCAGGTTTCAGAGGCTGCCAGGCTAGGGCAGGGGAAGGAAGCGGGCCTGGGAGGGCCTGAACCACAAGGCTGAGGGGCCCCAAAGGTGCCCTAAGGAAGCCTTCCCTTGAAGGCAGCCTTGAGTGGGGAAGATCCTCCTCAGAGGCTGCTTCCCTGGAGGTAGGCAGGTTTCCTGCCAGGCTGGGGAAGCGGGCCTGGGAGGGCCTGAACCACAAGGCTGAGGGCCCCAAGGTGCCCTAAGGAAGCCTTCCCTTGAAGGCAGCCTTGAGTGGGAAGATCCTCCTCAGAGGCTGCTTCCCTGGAGGTAGGCAGGTTTCCTGCCAGGCTGGGAAGCGGGCCTGGGGAGGGCCTGAACCACAAGGCTGAGGGGCCCCAAAGGTGCTAAGGAAGCCTTCCCTTGAAGGCAGCCTTGACTGGGGAAGATCCTCCTCAGAGGCTGCTTCCCTGGAGGTAGGCAGGTTTCCTGCCAGGCTGGGGAAGCGGGCCTGGGAGGGCCTGAACCACAAGGCTGAGGGTCCCAAGGTGCCCTAAGGAAGCCTTCCCTTGAAGGCAGCCTTGACTGGGGAAGATCCTCCTCAGAGGCTGCTTCCCTGGAGGTAGGCAGGTTTCCTGCCAGGCTGGGGAAGCGGGCCTGGGAGGGCCTGAACCACAAGGCTGAGGGTCCCAAGGTGCCCTAAGGAAGCCTTCCCTTGAAGGCAGCCTTGACTGGGGAAGATCCTCCTCAGAGGCTGCTTCCCTGGAGGTAGGCAGGTTTCCTGCCAGGCTGGGGAAGATCCTCCTCAGGGCCTGAGGAGGGCCTGAACCACAAGGCTGAGGGGCCCAAAAGGTGCCCTAAGGAAGCCTTCCCTTGAAGGCAGCCTTGACTGGGGAAGATCCTCCTCAGAGGCAGGCTGCTTCCCTGGAGGTAGGCAGGTTTCCTGCCAGGCTGGGGAAGTGGGCCTGGGGAGGGCCTGAACCACAAGGCTGAGGGGCCCAAAGGTGCCCTAAGGAAGCCTTCCCTTGAAGGCAGCCTTGACTGGGAAGATCCTCCTCAGAGGCTGCTTCCCTGGAGGTAGGCAGGTTTCCTGCCAGGCTGGGGAAGTGGGCCTGGGGAGGGCCTGAACCACAAGGCTGAGGGGCCCCAAAGGTGCCCTAAGGAAGCCTTTCCTTGAAGGCAGCCTTGACTGGGGAAGATCATCCTCAGAGGCTGCTTCCCGGAGGTAGGCAGGTTTCCTGCCAGGCTGGGGAAGCCGGCCTGGGGAGGGCCTGAACCACAAGGCTGAGGGGTCCCAAGGTGCCCTAAGGAAACCTTCCCTTGAAGGCAGCCTTGACTGGGGAAGATCCTCCTCAGAGGCTGCTTCCTGGAGGTAGGCAGGTTTCCTGCCAGGCTGGGGAAGTGGGCCTGGGAGGCCTGAACCACAAGGCTGAGGGGCCCAAAGGTGCCCTAAGGAAGCCTTCCCTTGAAGGCAGCCTTGACTGGGAAGATCCTCCTCAGAGGCTGCTTCCCTGGAGGTAGGCAGGTTTCCTGCCAGGCTGGGGAAGCGGGCCTGGGAGGGCCTGAACCACAAGGCTGAGTGGCCCAAAGGTGCCCTAGGGAAGCCTTCCCTTGAAGGCAGCCTTGACTGGGGAAGATCCTCCTCAGAGGCTGCTTCCCTGGAGGTAGGCAGGTTTCCTGCCAGGCTGGGGAAGCGGGCCTGGGGAGGGCCTGAACCACAAGGCTGAGTGGCCCAAAGGTGCCCTAGGGAAGCCTTCCCTTGAAGGCAGCCTTGACTGGGGGAAGATCCTCCTCAGAGGCTGCTTCCCTGGAGGTAGGCAGGTTTCCTGCCAGGCTGGGGAAGCGGGCCTGGGGAGGGCCTGAACCACAAGGCTGAGGGGCCCAAAGGTGCCCTAGGAAGCCTTCCCTTGAAGGCAGCCTTGACTGGGAAGATCCTCCTCAGAGGCTGCTTCCCTGGAGGTAGGCAGGTTTCCTGCCAGGCTGGGGAAGCGGTCTGGGGAGGGCCTGAACCACAAGGCTGAGGGCCCCAAGGTGCCCTAGGAAGCCTTCCCTTGAAGGCAGCCTTGACTGGGGAAGATCCTCCTCAGAGGCTGCTTCCTGGAGGTAGGCAGGTTTCCTGCCAGGCTGGGGAAGCGGGCCTGGGAGGGCCTGAACCACAAGGCTGAGTGGCCCAAAGGTGCCCTAAGGAAGCCTTCCCTTGAAGGCAGCCTTGACTGGGAAGATCCTCCTCAGAGGCTGCTTCCCTGGAGGTAGGCAGGTTTCCTGCCAGGCTGGGAAGCGGGCCTGGGAGGGCCTGAACCACAAGGCTGAGGGGCCCAAAGGTGCCCTAGGGAAGCCTTCCCTGAAGGCAGCCTATGACTGGGAAGATCCTCCTGAGGCTGCTGACCACAGGCAGGTTTCCTGCCAGGCTGGGGAAGAAGGGCCTGGGGAGGGCCTGAACCACAAGGCTGAGTGGCCAAAGGTGCCCTAAGGAAGCCTTCCTTGAAGGCAGCCTTGACTGGGGAAGATCCTCCTCAGAGGCTGCTTCCCTGGGGTAGGCAGGTTTCCTGCCAGGCTGGGGAAGCGGGCCTGGGGAGGGCCTGAACCACAAGGCTGAGTGGCCCAAAGGTGCCCTAGGGAAGCCTTTCCTTGAAGGCAGCCTTGACTGGGGAAGATCCTCCTCAGAGGCTGCTTCCCTGGAGGTAGGCAGGTTTCCTGCCAGGCTGGGGAAGCGGGCCTGGGGAGGGCCTGAACCACAAGGCTGAGTGGCCCAAAGGCGTCCTAGGGAAGCCTTCCCTTGAAGGCAGCCTTGACTGGGGAAGATCCTCCTCAGAGGCTGCTTCCTGGAGGTAGGCAGGTTTCCTGCTAAGGCTGGGGAAGCGGGCCTGGGGAGGGTCTGAACCACAAGGCTGAGGGCCCAAAGGTGCCCTAGGGAAGCCTTCTTCCCTTGATTGTCAGCCTTGACTGGGAAGATCCTCCTCAGAGGCTGCTTCCCTTCTGGGTAGGCAGGTTTCCTGCCAGGCTGGGGAAGTGGGCCTGGGGAGGGTCTGAACCACAAGGCTGGAGGGCCCAAACTAAGCTTGCCTGAGGTCAGTTTAACTAAGATCAGTCTGAGAGGCTTCAGTTTGGAAGTGAGGCAGTAGTCTGGGGAATCTTTCTTCAGCTTGTCTCCTAAATGAATCAATTATGAGCGTCAGGTTCCTCCTTGTCAAGCGGCTAATCATTATGCCATTGCAGTCTAGGCTGGGGAATTGAGAGGGCCTGAACCACAAGGCTGGGGACTTTCTTCTATGCGAGGTTCCTTTTAAGGGAAAGTGTCGTTATCTCAAGTGAGGAAGCTATCAGTCTAACGAGCGTCAGTGTCAATGATGACGTCATTGCAACCAGTCTAATAATAGCGTCAGTCTTGATAATATATTCTCAATAATAATAAGGCAACTGAGTTAGTCTTAAGAGAGTCAGTCAGTGAGCGTCAGTCTTCGAGTCAGTCTAACGAGCATCAGTGCCAGTGAATGTCAGTGTGCTGCGTCAGTGAACGTCATTGTGTCAGTCTAATGAGCATCAGTGAGCGTCAGTGAGTTGAACGTTAGTTGAGAGAGAGAGAGAGGTCCTGGCAAGAAGTTTTATAGGCCTCTCAGATTCTTCTTCTTCTTTTATCGGCTGATTTCCTCAAGAGAACTCTCTTTTCTCTTGTGTCAGTCTAATTGAAGCATCTCTCCTTCTCAGTCTTGAAAAGGAGTCATGGCTAGTCAATCAGATATTGATGGTGGGGAGAAGAGAGTTAAGAGAGTGTTTCTAGAGCCACTCTTAATCTGAATATATCATAAGAATAATATAATAATAATTCTGACTGAAGGGCTGTAAATCAACTTCAACTATGAGAAGTTCTAAACTTACTTCCTCGGCCGAAAACCCCAATCGACAGTTGCTGAGAGGTCGGGTCTGGGAATAAACTCACAGCATTTCTGTTGTCATTGAAAACCCTAAAAGCGTCATAAAATTCCAATAATCATAACATAATAATGGGGATAATTTCCCCTTTGACATCTGTCATGAGATGTATGTAGTCACATTTTAGATATCATAAATCATGGAATATTTTGTTTTATTTTTCTGTTCCTGAGGACATTTTAGCAGTGGAAATGAAAGGTTCATTTGATCAAATGAAAGCCTTTTAAAGAGGGTCCAGATTCGACATTTGAAAAAGAGTTGTTGGTAAATTGAATATGGTTTTATTTGTCTGGTTTTCATTGGCTTGAGAGAGAGAGAGAGAGAGAGAGATGGTCTAACAGACCTTGTCCAGAGAGTTATCAGAGAGATGTTCTGAGTGTCAGAGAGAGAGAGAGAGAGAGAGAGAGAGAGATGGTTTGTTCTAAGAGAGAGAGAGAGAGAGAGAGAGAGAGAGAGAGAGAGAGATGTCAGAGAGAGTAGAGAGAGAGAGAGAGAGAGATCGGTCAGTGGAAATGTAACGTAGATGATGTCCATTGCATTCGTGTGCAGAACTCCGATCCTGACTTCAGCTTAACTAAAGTAGTGATGATTGCACTCTTTGTAAGTGCCAAGTGACGGAGAATAATGAAGTGACTGACACTTAAGGATTGAAGTACGAAAGGATATAATGAATTAAGGATCGCCTCATGCTACGGTTTAAGAGGGCTACAGCCTCCAGCCGAAAAGTCAGAGCCAATCAAGCGATGTGAACAGAAGAACTGGAGACATTAATTAAGATAGTCGTCAGTTTGTTTTGAATTTTGAATCATTCTTGAAGCCTTTTGCCGCCCAACCCTTTTCCCCCCACACAAACCAACACCTTCCCACACCCATACACGCCCACACTCTGCAGAAAGAGGGCTTCCTTCCTTCCGTGTCTCCTTGTTATGAAAACCAGCCGATGGACGAAGGAGGAGGAGGAAGAATCACATCGGCCTAAAAGGCTTCCCCCACCACCATGACCTGTCTTCTCACTATATTATGACCTGTTCTCTTATTATTATTATTATTATTATTATTATTATTATTATTATTATTATTATTATTATTATTAGTGACCAGCTGAGCAGGTAAAAGTAGTTTCCTTCTTGGACAGTTGGAGAATAGCTTAGTTCTATAACCTGCAAGTAAATGAATACAGGAACCGGGTTATATATAGTCAAACTACAGTGGAATCTCTCTCTCTCCAAATTAAAAAAAATAATTCCTCCCTAAATGACGATAGCAATCGTACGTGTCCATCAGTCGAGAAACATGTTATGCACCACTTCCATCGAAAGTCAGGGTGGACCAGGATTCCTTCCTCAAACACTCTTTAATTGAAAATGTGGATAAAGAATAACGCTAGGCGCCACCTTTATCACGGTCGAGAATTGCTCTTAACTGAAAGAGTGTTTTCCCTGACGCCAGTCACAACTCACCTGTTTCTGGAGAGTCAGTTTCTTTATCGATAATATTGTTAGGCGCCATGAAGTGGGCCAGCTGCTCTGAGAAGCATTTTCTGGGGGGCCGTTATAAAGAATTGTTATTACTTGGGGACACGTGGTGCTGTGAGTGTCAGGCCAACTGGCCAACCAGCGCTTTTGTTATTGTTGTGTGACTCTGAAAGTCCTTTCCGTGTTCCTTCAACTTTATCGCTAACGACGAGGATATTATCAGTCATCGAGCAACAGTATTGCTGCTGTATTGAGTTGAGACAACGTAGATTCTATGGAAGTGTGGTTTGTGGCCGGGGGGCCGTCCCCCCGGATAGTGTGGGAAAAAAGCAAAAGGGGAAAAATATCTGTCTGGGGTTGGTGGCTTCTGTGGCAGAGGTCCAGCTTTTTTGGAAGATGTTTCGCTGTCAGATGATAGTGATACTGATGACAATGAGCCTCTTCTGATAATCTTGGTGATGATGGTGTTACTGAATGAGGAAGCAGCAATGTCGTGACAGGGGAGGATCGAGAGGGAAGAATGACGTCAATGTTTTGACGAAGTGGCCATGAGGCGACTCGTGTCATCCTCGAGCGCACTACAATCGCAAATTCGGGTTATTATAGTCCTTCCAACATTCATCCACCCCCCCCCCAACTGCTTGTTGATGACCCCGGCTGGTCAAGGGATTAACGCATCTGACTTTACTCGAATGAGAAGAGACGAGACAGGAAGGAACTTCTCACAATCAGGTGAGGGAAACGACCTTTCTTTTCTACGAGCCATTTTTGTTGCCTTAACATTCTTCAGTGAATATTCTTTATATATACAGTACATCAGTCACCTGCTTCTTCATTCATCATTATTCGCAGTGTTGTCAGGACTCTTATTATCATTCTCTCTTTTTATTCACGTTGATGATGAACTGTGAGTGACAATATTAATTTGGGGGAATTATTGATCGTAGTCTCATTAATTCCATAATTATTCTCACTTTTTTTAGAATTTTGACCAACATTTAGACACCATTACATCTTTACTCTTGTTTATTGATGACTTTTTTTATTTTTTTATCAAAAACAAATGGTTATGGGGTGGGGTTTGGGGCAAAGCTTTTTATCAATCACAAGTCAATTGTCAAGTCACGTAACAAATAGTTTTCAGAATTCCTGCCAAAGTTTTATTTTATTCAAGGTTGAAGTTAGTCATGATCGTGCCACCACCAGACTGTGGCTGAGTTTCATGGGCCACGGCTGAGAGTTTTATGAGCCGTGGCTGAGGCCACCGCCGGACAGAAAACTCGATTGCTCCGAGGAAACTTCGCCACTTTTTTTTTTTTTATCGATATGGAATTTATTGATTTGGAAGTTTTTAATTTGATTTGGGAGTTTTTTTATTATTAGCCTCTATTGATGTGGGAGTTTAGTATTGATATGGGAAGTTTTTTTTATTGGTACAGGAATTATTATATGGAAGTTTTTTTTAATGAACACGTCTAATAAATATATTTCCTCTCTCGATATAGTGGTGGTGTTAACATTTCCTTTGATATGGTGATGTTATTAACATCAACTCCGATATGGTGATGTTACTGACATTCCCCCAATATTGTGATGTTGTTAACATTCCCTCCCATATGGTGATGTTAAGTTCTCACTTCTAGTTCCCCGTAATGTTCCCCTTCTATTTCTCCCTAATGTTCCCCTTAAGTTCCCCTTTTATTTCTCCCTAATGTTCCCCTTAAGTTCCCACTAATGTTCCCCTTCTATTTCTCCCTAATGTTCCCCTGAAGTTCCCCTTCTATTCCTCCCTAATGTTCCCCTTCTATTCCTCCCTAATGTTCCCCTTATGTTCCCCCTAATGTTCCCCTTAAGCTCCCCTTCTATTTCTCCCCAATGTTCCCCTTCAGTTTCCCTTCTGTTTCTCCCTAATGTTCCCCTTTTAGTTCCCCTTATATTGCTTCCTAATGTTCCCCTAGAGTTCCCTTCTATTTCTCCCTAGTGTTCCCATTCTATTTCTTCCTACTGTTCCCCTCCTATTTCTTCCTAATGTTCCCCTCCTAGTTCCCAATAATGTTCCCCTTGAATTCCCCTTCTATTTCTCCCTAATGTTCCCCTTAAGTTCCCCTTCTATTTCTCCCTAAAGTTCCCCTTCTATTTCTCCCTAATGTTCCCCTTAAATTCCCCCTAATGTTCCCCTTAAGTTCCCCTTCTGTTTCTTCCTGATGTTCCACTTAAGTTCCCTTCTATTTCTCCCTAATGTTCCCCTTAAGTTCCCCCTAATGTTCTCCTTAAGTTCCCCTTCTATTTCTCCCTAATGTTCCCCTTAAGTTTCCCTTCTATTTCTCCCTAATGTTCCCCTTAAGTTTCCCTTCTATTTCTCCCTAATGTTTCCCTTAAGTTTCTTTCTATTTCTCCCTAATGTTTATTAAGTTGATTTCTATTTCTCCCTAACTTTCCCCTTAAGTTTCCCTTCTATTTCTCCCTAATGTTCCCCTTAAGTTTCCCTTCTATTTCTCCCTAATGTTCCCCTTAAGTTTCCCTTCTATTTCTCCCTAATGTTCCCCTTAAGTTTCCCTTCTATTTCTCCCTAATGTTCCCCTTTTAGTTCCCCTTCTATTTCTCCCTAATGTTCCCCTTAAGTTCCCCTTTTGTTTTCCCCTAATGTTCCCCTTTTAGTTTCTCTTAAGTTCCCCTTCTATTTCTCCATAATGTTCCCCTTAAGTTCCCCTTCTATTTCTCCCTAATGTTCCTGTTATATTTCTTCCTAATGTTCCCCTTCTATTTCTCCCTATTGTTCCCCTCAAGTTCCCCATTCTATTTCTCCCTAATGTTCCCTTAAGTTCCCCTTCTATTTCTCCTTAATGTTCCCCTTAAGTTCCCCTTCTATTTCTCCCTAATGTTCACCTTAAGTTCCCCTAATTTTTAAGTTCCTCTTCTATTTCTTCCTAATGTTCCCCTTAAGTTCCCTTTCTATTATTCCCTAATGTTCCCCTTAAGTTCCCCTTTTAGTTCCCACTAATGTTCCCCTTAAGTTCCACCAAATGTTCCCTTTAGCTTCCCCCTTCTAGTTCCCCCTTAAGTTCCCTCTAACATTCTCTTTAAGTTCTCCTTCAAGTTTCCTCCTAAAGTTCCCTCTAATATTCTCTTCAAGTTCTCCCTTATAGTACCCCTTAAGTTCCCCCTTCAAGTTCCCACCTAAAGTTCTGGGACTAGTCCCCCCCATGTTCCCCCTTTTTGATAAAAATGGTATGTATTTTTCTTTATGGAAAGTCCACAAAGAACAATATACCAATACACACATTGTCAGGGGTATTCTGGGTATTCATTAATGTATTCTGGGTATTCAGTGGTATTCTGGGTATTCTGGGTTATTGTGGGTATTCAGTAGTGGTATTCTGAGGTATTCAGTGTTACAGTGAGGTATCCAGTGGTGTTCTGGGTATTCAGTAGTGGAATTCTGGAGCATGCAGCAATGCCCTGGTGGAAGAGAAGAGCAGCAGCAACAGCAGAAGAGAGAGAGAGTGAGTGTGTGACCTCTGTGGGGTCTTCTTTCCATCTGCCCTCTCTGGGGTCATCACTCTCCATTATAGTCTCTTTCTCTTATTAATAATCACTCTTTTGATGACGTCATCACCCTTACAACCCCTCCCCCGTCCATCTTCATTCCATGGAATCAGCCTCAGAGTCCCTCAAGGAGGAGAAGAAAAAGAAGGAGGAGGAGGAGGAGGAATTCCTGTTGCCTCTCTTCCGGGGAACTGGAACAGAGAGAGAGACAATGTGAGAGAGAGAGAGACAACAGAAGATGGAAGTCTCTATGAGATCTGCTCCCTAGCCTCGCTCCTGCCCCTACAGGTGACGTCTTCTTCTCAGGCTTTTTTCTTCTCTTTAATTCAAATCAGCTCTGGGCTCACTGAGGCCTGTTCGAGGCTAGAAGTCCCAAACCAAAGGTTGATAGGGTTCCTGTGCAAGGCTACAAAGACAGGGTGGCTCAAAAAGAATATGCAAATGCGGCGTTCGTGTGCAGCACCCCGATCCTGACTTAGGCTTGAAACGAGCACTTACCAAAGCACATCCTTCAGCACAGTTAGCCGAGAATAAAGTGACTCATACTAAAGTGTTCATGGGAATGACGTCACTAAGTGCAGACCCCCTTCTGATATAGTCTGTTGACTCTATCAGAAGCGGAAGTCAAGGCCAGTCGAGCATCGGGAACCAGAAGGTCTAAGGGGATGGGGGAGTTGAGGCCGCCACTAAACGTTCAGTTATGCCTGCACAGTGCAGGCAAAACTGAACGTTAATGTGCACAACCTGCACAGTATTTCCATTCCTGCACAGGCAGCCTGAGCAAGTAGCTCATGCAGCTCATCTCAGTCGATGACAAGATGAGCCTCCGGCCAAAGGGCTGCACATGCGCACTGCAGCCTCTCCCAGATAGATAGATAGATAGATAGATAGATAGATAGATAGATAGACAGCATGTTGTACCAGTCAGGAGGAACCGAGCGTTGGGTTTTGTCGAATTTAAAAGCGTTTATGCCTAAATTAATGATGTATCGGATTTACTTGTCTTTTAATAATAATAGATATGGATGTGAGAATAATATATAATTATAATTTTGCCATTTTTCCACAGGAAAAATAATTGTGCATAATGAAGGGTGGAAGTGGCCACAGCAGCATCATTCCCGAATGTCTCGTAGTAGATTTCATTGGAATCTCTAGGAATGAGACTTTGCTTGGACAAGCAAAATCCAAAGGCTATCGTCACAGATTAAGCCTTTGTATATTTATTCGTGGTTATTAAGCATACAGTGAAGTCAGTTTTTAAATAAATCTTCATTAGGGCGAAATGTAAAATGAGAATAGGCCTACATGCTTCTATTCATGATTATGCATCAAATATGTAATTCATTTGCAAAATGAGAAAAAACATATATATTCAATATTCTGATGAAATAAAAGAACAATATTAGACTGACTATGCACGTATGTTTATTCATTGCTCCCACCCCATGTCAGCCAGCTTTGACATGAAATGGGACTGATCAGCCCACAATGGAACAAAGGAACAGCAGCAAACTAAGGACCTTCACTTGTTGTAACACTTCATGAGAAAGTCATTCCTTATGAAAACAAATCAGTATGAAGCTTTTTAATGAAACAAAAACAAGATTAGGCCTATAGTATAATATGTCGACTTTGAAATTTAAAAAATTACTAACATAGTTAATTTAATTATCTTGCCTTGGAACTCTTTCTTCATTTCATAAAATACTCAATAAACTTTATGGAAATCCTTGGGGCCAAATTTAAGCTCTCTTAACGAATTCAGAAATAGTTTTTTCAACCGCTCTTGCATGATGTCAAGAAGCCAGTGACGATAGCCAGAGCATCCATCGCGTGTCGACGCCGTGGCTGCTGGGGACAAGGACTTTGCCAGCACAGACAGGCCGACTGTGCAGGCATACCTAAACGTTATGGCGGCCTTGACCAGAAGAAGTAGGAGGGTGGTAACAGCAGATCGTGGGGTGGGGGGTCAGAGTTGAGAGATTCAGCCTTGAGACTTAGAACGGGGGAGGGGGAGCACCATGGAGAGAAAAGAAGTCTGAGTCTCCTTTGGCGAAATCCATCCATTGCCTGCCGTCAGTCAGTCATTCCGTGGCGTTTGTTTTATTGACCTCATTCTCTCCAGATCAGGGGGGAAGGGGAAAGGGAGCCTCTGCCCCCTTCCAATTAGGAGGGGGAGGTGGTTTGCCTTGGTCTCCCGACATAAACTGGTGCTGCCTCTTTCCACTCCGTGTCTGTTGCTAGGAAGCTGTTGCCGAGTAGTACTCTCAGACTACAAACATAAGGAAAGGAAAATTCCGGCCCGAGTTAAATGTTTCGTATTCTGAAGAAATCTCATCAGAAACAAAGAAACATAAGAAATCGGACAATAAAAAAGCAACGAATATGAAGCTTTCAATCGTAATAGGATGGTAATTTTATCAATCTGATAAAAACTAAAAAGAAAGTGCAAATTACTGACTCAGTTCCAAAGATATTTTACAATTCATTTTTGAATCCGCCACTCACATCTTATGGACTGCCCTCTGTCTGATGACTGTGATGACTGAAAATATTTACAATTATTTTGACTTCTCGTTAATAAAATTTGTCCCTGAACTATTCTGAGTTAGTTATATTTATTGTGGAAATGAACCATTTTGCCGAAAAAAGGAAATGGACAGACACGTGGAGTTCTGGTGAACACAAGCCTGAACAGGTTTTTATGAAAAAGTATCTCTATTCTATCTAGAATTTATAAATGTTTAAACATGTCAGTAAGCAAGTCACCTGCCACTAGTATATATCCAAGAAGTGTGAACAAGTTTCTATTGAAAAGCAATTCGATGCTATCCAGATTGTATAAATGTTTCAACATGTCAGTAACCATATTCCTGGCACAAGTATATATCTAAAAAGTCTGGATAGGTTTCTTTGAAAAAAAAATTCTATGCAATCCTGGCACAAGTATATACCTAATATGTCTGAACGTGTTTTTATTAAAAAGCAAGTCTATGCTGTCTGCAGTGTTACATGGTTAAACATGTCATTCTTTGTTTAAACATGTCAGTCAACATGTCACCTGACACAAGTATATATCTAACATGTCTGAACATGTCTTTATTAAATAGCAAATCTATGCTATAAAGAGTTTATATGTTTAAACATGCCAGTCACTGTGTCACCTGGCACAAGTATACTCGTATACCTAACAAGTCTGAACAGGTTTTTATTAAAAAGCAACTCTATGCTGCTGAGAGTGTATACATGTTTAAACACGTCAGTGACCATGTCACCTGGCACAAGTATATATCTCTAACAATACTGAACAGGTTTTTGTTAAAAAGCAACTCTTTGCTAACCACATTATATACATGCTTAAACATGTTAGTAAGTAAGTCACATGGCACAAGTATACAGCTAATAATTCTGAACATGTTTTCATTAAAAAGCAACTCTGCTATCATGACTGAATATATGTTTCAACATGTCAGTAACCATGTCACCTTGGGCAAGAATATATCTAAAAACTCTGAATAGGTTTTTATTAAAAATCAACTCCATGCTACCCACAGTTTATACATGTTTCAGCATGTCAGTAACCAAGTCACCTGGCACAAGTGTATATCTAACAAGTCTGAACAGATTTTTATTAAAAAGTAACTCTATGCTACCTACAATGTATACATGTCTAAACATGTCAGTAACCATGTCACCTGCCATAAGTATATATCTAACATGCCTGAACAGGTTTTTATCAAAAAGCAACTCTCTGCTAACCAGACTGTATACATGTTTAAACTTGTCAGTAAGCAATTCACCTGGCACAAGTGTATATCTAACAACTGTGAACATGTTTTAATTAAAAAGCAACTGTATGTTATTTGCAATATATACATGCTTAAACATGTCAGTAACCATGTAACCTGGAACAAGTATATATCTAACAATTCTGAACAGGTTTTTATTAAAAAGCAATTGTATGCTATCTGCAGTGCTTACATATTTAAACATATCAGTAACCAAGTCACATGGCACAAGTATATATCTATCAAGTCTGAAAAGGTTTTTATTAAAAAGCAACTCTATGCTTTCCACAGTTTATACATGTTTAAACATGTCAGTAACCATGTAACCTTGCACAAGAATATATCTAACAAGTCTGAGGGGTTTTTATTAAGAAGGACTATATTCTATTCAGAGTTTTAACATGTTTAAACATGTCAGTAACCATGTCACTTGGCACAAGTATATATTTAACCAGTCTGAACAGGTTTTTATTTAAAAGCAAGTCTATGCTATCCAAGGTGTATACATCATTAAACATGTCAGTATCCATGTCACCTGGCACAAGTATATATCTAACAAGTCTGAACAGGTTTTTATTAAAAAGCATCTCTATGCTCTCCGGAATTTATACATGTATAAACATGTCAGCAAGGAAGTCACCTATCAATAGTATATCTAAGAAGTCTGAGCAGGTTTTTATTGAAAAAAACTCTTTGCTCTCCAGATTGTATAAATATTTCAACATGTCGTTAAACATGTCACCCGGCACAAGTATATATCTAAAAATTCTGAATAGGTTTCCTTGAAAAAAAATTCTATGCTATCCAGAGTGTATACATGTTTAAACATCTCAGTAACCAAGTCACCAGACGCAAGAATATATCTAACAAGTCTAAACAGGTTTTTATTAAAAGCAAATCCATGCTATCTACAGTGTATACATGTTTAAACATGTCAGTAACAAAGTCACATAGCACAAGAATATATCAAACAAGTCTCAACAGGTCTTTATTAAAAATCAAAGCCATGCTACCTACAGTTTATACATGTTCCAACATGTCAGTAATGACGTCAAGATGCACAGGTATATATCTAACAATTCTGAATAGGTTTTTATTAAAAAGCAACTCTTTGCTATCCATGTTTAAATATGTATAAACTCTAGATAGCGTAGAGTTGTATTTAAAGAAAACCTGTTCAGAATTTTTAGGTATATACTTGTGCCAGGTGACACGGTGACTGACATGTTTAAACATATATAAACTCTGGATAGCATAGAGTTGCTTTTTAAAAAAACCATTCAGACTTGTTTATCTATATAAATGTGTCATGTGACATGGCGACTGACATGTTTGTACAAAGAATGACATGTTTATCCATCTATATACTGCAGACAGCATAGAGTTAATTTTTTAATAAAAACCTGTTCATACTTGTTAGATATATACTTGTGCCTGGTGACATGGTTACTGATATGTTTAAATATGTATAAACCCCGGATAGCATATAGTTGCCTTTTAATAAAAACCTGTTCAGACTTGTTAGATATATACTTGTGCCTTGTGACGTGGTTACTGAAGTGTTGGAACATGTGTAAACTGTAGGTAGCATGGAGTTGCTTTTTAATAAAGACCTGTTCAGAATTGTTAGATATATTCTTGTGCTACGTGGCTTTGTTACTGACATGTTTAAACATGTATACACTGTATATAGCATGGAGTTGCTTTTTAATAAAAACCTGTTTAGACTTGTTAGATATATTCTTGTGCCAGGTTACTTGGTCACTGAGATGTTTAAACATGTACTGTATACACTCTGGATAGCATAGATTTGTTTTTCAAAGAAACCTATTCAGACTTTTTAGATATATACTTGTGCCAGGTAACAAGGTTACTGATATGTTGAAACGTTTATACAATCTGGATAGCAGTGTTGTTTTTCAATAAAAACCTGTTCAGACTTCTTAGATATATACTAGTGAAAGGTGACTTGATTGCTGACATGTGTAAACATGTATAAACTCTGGATAACATAGAGATGCTTTTTAATAAAAACCTGTTCAGACTTGCTAGATATATACTTGTGCCTGGTGACATGGTTACTGACATGGATAGTATAGACTTGTTTTAAATAAAAACCTGTTCAGACTTGTTAGATATATACTTGTGCTAGGTTACATGGTTACTGACGTGTTTAAACATGTATAAACTGTGGATAGCATAGAGTTGCTTTTTGATAAAAACCTGTTCAGACTTGTTAGATATATACTAGCGCCACATGACTTGGTTACTGATATGTTTAAACATGTATGCACTGCAGATAGCATACAGTTGCTTTTTAATAAAAACCTATTCTGAATTGTTAGATGTATACTTGTGCCTGGTTACGTGATTACTTACATGTTTAAACATGTATATATTGCAAATGACATACAGTTGCTTTTTAATAAAAACATGTTTGGAGTTGTTAGATATACACTTGTACCAGGTGAATTGCTTACTGACATGTTTAAACATGTATACAATTTGGTTAGCAGACAGTTGCTTTTTAATAAAAACCTTTTCAGACTTGTTAGGTATATACTTGTGCCGGGTGACATGGTTACTGACATGTTTAGACATTTATACACTGTAGGTAGCATAGAGTTGCTTTTTAATAAAAGCCTGTTCAGAGTTTTTAGATATATTCTTGTCCAAGGTGACATGATTACTGACATGTTGAAACATATATACAATCTGGATAGCAAAGAGTTGCTTTTTAATTGAAACATGTTTAGACTTGTTAGATATATACTTGTGCCAGGTGATTTGTTTACCAACATGTTTAAACATGTATACAATGTGGCTAGCAAAGAGTTGCTTTTTAACAATAACCTATTCTGATTTGTTAGATGTATACTTGTGCCTGGTTACATGGTTACTTACATGTTTAAACATGTATATATTGCAAATGACATACAGTTGCTTTTTAATAAAAACATGTTTGGAGTTTTTAGATATACACTTGTACCAGGTGAATTGCTTACTGACATGTTTAAACATGTATACAATTTGGTTAGCAGACAGTTGCTTTTTAATCAAAACCTTTTCAGACTTGTTAGGTATATACTTGTGCCGGGTGACATGGTTACTGACATGTTTAGACATTTATACACTGTAGGTAGCATAGGGTTGCTTTTTAATAAAAGCCTGTTCAGAGTTTTTAGATATATTCTTGTCCAAGGTGACATGATTACTGACATGTTGAAACACATATACAATCTGGATAGTAAAGAGTTGCTTTTTAATTGAAACATGTTTAGACTTGTTAGATATATACTTGTGCCAGGTGATTTGTTTACCAACATGTTTAAACATGTATACAATGTGGCTAGCAAAGAGTTGCTTTTTAACAAAAACCTGTTCAGTATTGCTAGATATATACGTGTACCAGGTAACTTGGTTACTGACATGTTTAAACATGTATACACTGCAGATAACATAGAATTGGTTTTTAATAAAAACTTGTTCAGACTTGTTACATATATACTTGTGCCAGGTTATATGGTTGCTGACATGTTTAAAAATGTATACACTTTGGGTAGCATAGAGTTGCTTTTTAATGAAAACCTATTCAGACTTTTCAGATACATACTTGTGCCATGTGACATGGTTACTGACATGTTTAATCATGTACACACCTTGGATAGCAAAGACTTGCTTTTTAATAAAAACCTGTTCAGACTTGTTAATTATATACTTGTGCCAGGTTACATAGTTACTGACTTGTTTAAACATGTTTAAACTGTGGATGGCATAGCGTTGCTTTATAATAAAAACCTGTTCAGAATTGTTAGATATATACTTGTGCCAGGTTACATGGTTACTGACATGTTTAAACATGTATAAACTGTGGATAGCATTGAGTTGCTTTTTAATAAAAACCTGTTCAGACTTTTTATATATATTCTTGTGCCCGGGCACTTGGTTATTGATATATTGAAACATTTATAAACTGTAGATAGCATGGAGTTGCTTTTTAATAAAAACCTGTTCAGATTTGTTTGATATATTCTTGTGTCAGGTGACTTGGTTACTGAGATGTTTAAACATGTATTCACTCTGGATAACATAGAATTTTTTTTTTTCAAAGATACCTATTCAGACTTTTTAGACATTAGATATATACTTGTGCCAGGTGACATGGTTACTGACATGTTGAAACATTTATACAAGCTGGATAGCATAGAGATACTTTTTAATAAAAACCTGTTCAGACTTATTAGATATATACTTGTGCCAGATGATATGGTTACTCATGTTTAACCATATATACCCCTTAGATAGTATAGACTCTCTTTTTAATAAAAACTTGTTAAGACTTATTAGACATATACTTGTGCCAAGTTACATGGTTACTGACATGTTTAAACATGTATATACTGGAAAAAGCATACAGTTGCTTTTTAATAAAAACCTGGTAAGACTTCTTGGATATATACTTGTGCCAGGTGACTTTGTTTATGACATGTTTAAACATGTATACACCTTGGATAGTATAGACATGCTATTTAATAAAAACCTGTTCAGACTTGTTAAATATATACTTGTGCCAGGTGACATGGTTACTGACATGTTTAAACATTTATACACCTTGGATAGCACAGAGTTGCTTTTTAATAAAAACCTGCTCAGACTTGTTAAATATATATTTATACCAGGTGACATGGTTACTGATATGTTTAAACATGTATAAACTCTGGATAGCATAGAGTTGCATTTTAATAAAAACCTGTTCAGACTTGTTAGATATACTTGTGTCATGTGACATGATGACTTACATGTTTAACAATATATACAGTGCAGATAGCATACAGTTGTTTTTTAATAAAAACCCGTTAACACTTGTTAGATATACACTTGTGCCAGGTGACATTGTGACTGACATGTTTAAATATGTATAAACTGTGGATAACATAGAGTTACTTTTCAATAAAAAACCTTTTCAGACTTGTTAGATATATACTTGTGACATGTGATGTGAGGACTGACATGCTTAAACATGTATACACTGCGGATAGTGTAGAGTTGCTTTTTAATAAAAACCTGTTCAGACTTTTTAGATATATAAAACCTGTTCATGTTGAAACATGTATAAACTGTAGATTTTACTTTTGAATAAAACCTGTTCAGACTTGTTACATATATTCTTGTGCCAGGTGACTTTGTTATTGACATGTTTAAACATGTATACACTGTAGATAGCATGGATTTGCATTTTAATAAAAACCTGTTCAGGCTTGTTAGATATATTCTTGTGCCAGGTGACTTTGTTATTGACATGTTTAAACATTTATACACTGTAGATAGCTTCTGGAATAAAGCTTACCAAAATAAAGTGGGCAATTGTTTTATTGACCACTTTGCTAATATAGTGAGGATGGGCCTATTCCACCTCTAATATGTGTACCTGAATTTCACTGGTATATGTATGTTTCAGCGGCAACAGACTTTCATCCTTCTCGTGGTCAGGTCGGCAATGTTACCTTGTTCTGATAATCTGGATACGGGTTTGAACCCTGCTACGGACATCAGAGTACCTTGCATTTGGATCTAAGAATCGGGTTGCTTTGGCACCTTATGTGCAACCCCCCAATTCCGTAATTAGACTGCTCAAATCTGTGAATGTAACCGATGCATTCTCGTTTGCGGACGGAGTTGCTAGCCGGGGAATCATCTGTTCACCCATGCTTGTGCTGTGGTTACAACCACTGCCCCTCACTAGGGATTGTTTCCCGGGATCCCGAGATCCCGGGATCCCGGGTTCCCGTTGCTTTTTTGTCCGGGAAAATTCCCGAGATTTTATTTTTCTTCCCGGGAAATCCCGGCCTCTATTAAAATATGTGCAAACGAAAAAAATAATACATTTTCAATATTAGCAGCTATTGCCGTAGGAGAAGTGTACCTAACACTGTTCTAAACGTTTTTCATACCTAACACTGTTAAAAACGTATTTCATACGTGTATGTCTGAAATCTGCGCTATGAGGCAGCCTGAGACGGGTGAGTTGCCTCAGTTACTCGTCAGCTTCTGAGTTGTTGTTTCGCTCACTTAAACCCTACTAAAAGGGCTGTGAATTTTTTTTTTTTAATTTTGCAACCTTTCCTTCTCACAATGTCAAAGAAAGATAAAC